>NW_026973669.1:942500-1105000 GCF_035594125.1 Scylla paramamosain
ACCCCACGCATAGACGCGACACACTGACAGGCACCACAAACTTTTCACTCTTTCCAACGAGCCACGATTAACTTTTTTTTTTCGTTTGTTTTGTTGTTATATATTTGTTCATCCGTTATCTATTTAGGCACTTATTTATTTACTTGTTTGCTTTCAAAACTCACAATTACATTTGCGTTTATAACCTGATTACTGATCCATTCTTATTACAGTAATCTAAACACTAATTCTTCTTCATTTATTTTATTAAGCCTAAATCCATTATATATGTTATCATCTAACCTAAATGCCTCAAAATTTATTATTCATTTACTATCAGAACGAATTTTTATTCTCTATATTTTATACTTTCAAAGTTCAAAGTTCACTGTTACCAACTCTCAACTCTTTTGCCACACCTCACTACCTGTCCACCTCCCTAGAGTTAACCAATATCTTCACTCCTTCATCTCCTATTCTGTCCACCTCCCCAATGCAAGAGTCAACCAGTATATTCACTCTTTCACCACTATTCTGTCCACCTCCCCAATGCAAGAGTCAACCAATATATTCACTCTCACCAATATTCTGTCCACCTCCCCAAAGTAAGAGTCAACCAGTATATTCACTCTTTCACCAATATTCTGCCCACCTCCCCAATGCAAGACTCAACCAGTATATTAATTTTTTCACCACTATTCTGTCCACCTCCCCAATGCAAGAGTCAACCAATATATTCACTCTTTCACCACTATTCTGTCCACCTCCCCAACGCAAGAGTCAACCAGTATATTCATTCTTTCACCGCCATTCTGTCCACCTCCCCAAAGTAAGAGTCAACCAGTATATTCACTCTTTCACTACTATTCTGTCCACCTCCCCAATGCAGGAGTCAACCAGTACATTAACTCTTTCACCAATATTCTGTCCACCTCCGCAATGTAAGAGTGAACCAGTATATTCACTCTTTCACCACTATTCTGTCCACCTCCGCAATGTAAGAGTGAACCAGTATATTCACTCTTTCACCATCTATTCCATCCACCTCCCTAATCACTGTCTATCTGGCTGTGGTACATAAGCATGTACAAAGGAATATTTCTAAGATAAGGGTGTGATTGGCTAACCTAACACACAACAATTGGTTCTACTTCAAATTAATTTACTGTCTAACAATCTGTCTGTGATATATATGCACTGCCAAGAGCTTGTATATAGACTATGCTAACCTAACCTAACACACATACAATAAAATAAACAAATGTCATAGGATACATTTTTTATTTACAGATAAAGTATATTTACAACACCACACAATGATAAACATGAATACGATGGCTCAATCTATATATACATGGACTCTTGCAACCAAAACATCATGATATTTCCTGCACCAATGACGGTGCAGGAAACAAATGAAAAGACTAATGCATGACATGATAATAATAATAGTAATAATAATAATAATAATACTAAGCTTAGCATGAGGAATGACAATGATTATAATTCAACCAGCATTGGCAGATTTTATGATGAAATGTTGTTACAAGGTATTATAGGCATGTACCATCACCAGTTCATTAATACAGGCTCTTTTTGAGGAGGCAGAGACCAAGAGAAGGAGAGAGAGAAAGGTGTTAGGCAAGAAACAAAACAATAACCTCACTTCATCTCACCTCTATCTCTCTACACCTCTCTAACTTATCTACATTTCTCATTATAAATATTTTTGAAAGTTTAAGCTAGGAGAGAGACAGGAATAATCTCACTTCATCTCACCTCTCTCTCTCTCTTAACCTCCCTAACTTGTCTAAATGTCTCACTGTTGATATTTTTAGAGGTTCAGGGGAGACAAAAGGTGATATGAGGTGTTATGACAGAAAATACATAGGAATATTCTCACTTCATCTCACCTCTCTCTCTTAACCTCCTTCCTAACTTGTCTAAATGCATTATACATATTTTTTTAGAGGTTCAGGAGAGAGACAGAGGTGATGCGAGGTGAAAAAAGTCGGTAACAAACACATTAACACTGCCAAAATTTTTCTCATGTCCCCCTGATAACAAGACTTTCTACTTATTCTCATTTATTTTCACCCCTATTCTGTCCTTTAAATATGTAATAAGTCTTTTTTTTAAGTATCGCCTTTCAAACTAACACTGCCAAACTTGTTAGAATGGCCTCCTATTCTGTCTACCTCACTAGTACAAGAGTTAACCAGTATCTTCACAAGACTTTCTATATATTTTCATCCCTATTCTGTCCTTTCAACATGTAATAAATAATCTTTCAAGTATAATCTTTCAAGCTAACAATGCCAAACTTTTAAGAATCCTCTCCTATTCTGTCCACCCCACTAGTGCAAGAGCTAAACAGTACCTCCACTTTTTCAACCCCTTCACTGTTACACTCTAAAGTCTGCCAGTTTGTATTTCCTATGACAATTTCTCTTTATTCTCATCCCTATTCTGTCCACCTCACTAGTGCAAGAGCCAGGCAGTATTGTCATTGTTTCACCCCTTCACTGGTGCACTCTGGGACTCTGCTGCCTGTCAGTGTTTCTATCTCAAAAGAGGAGTATTAGACACCTCAGGAACTTCAATCATTTTTCTCCTCTTTTGTTTCAGGAGTTGCACTGTACAAAGGGTGTTTTGCCTTGGCCAGTCTCCTTAATATGAAAAGTAATCATATAGAAATAGTAATTGTAATTTTGGGTTAATTGTTGTTGTTAGCTTTTCCCTGTTGGCCAGACTCAAAACTAAAAACAAATAAATCAATAAAAATAAATCAATAAATAGCTGTAAATAAAACTGAATACACAAATAAACAAAAAACACCAATAACACTAAATCATTAACTAAACAAATACTAAATAAAATAAAACAATATAAACAAATAAACAACAAAATAACAGTCAATCTAACTGTATGCCAGGCAGGCTAAATAAATAACACAAAAATAAACAACAAAATAATAAAAACATCAAAAATAATAGAAAAATAAATAAATAAAAAAAAATAATAATAATAAAACTACCCATTTCTATATGAGTCCAGCAATCACAAACACAGGACAGCCCAAATAATAATAAACAGAACCATAAAAACCTTAAGAATATGGCTACTTTCAAATAAAAAATACATCAACAAAATAAATAAAATAAACAAACAATAAACAAAAAACAAGTTAGTCAGTTTGTGGGAGTTTTGGGGGTGAGTTAAGTTAAGGTATCTAAGTGTTAATCAAGGGATGTTGGTTTGTGGCTTGTTGTGAAAATAATGTTTGGGAGGGAGACACCAAAAACAGAGACACAGAGAGACAGAAACAAGCAGGACTATGGAAAGACACAGTAAATGACCGTTTAACAATCCACTGCGGTGTTCCCCTGCGTTTTGGTGGTTCGGCATTCAAGGTTTTGCACTCTGTTGGATAAGAACAGTTATCAAGACAGGACAGTAGGAAATTACCTCCTCTCCTGTGTGTCACCGCTAAGTAAATACGCACACAAACACAGGAGACTTGCTGGCTATGCATGGCGTCTTGGGGGTCCTGCCATCCTGGGGGGGCGTCTCCGGCCAGCTGTTGTAGTAGCGGACGACAATGTTGGCGTGGTTGAGCTTGGCCAGGGCCCTCGCCTCCCTCTTCACTCTCTCAGCAGATGACTTGCTGCAGTGGTGGTGGTGCAGTGTTAGTGTGGTTGGTGGTGTGGTGTGGCAGGGAGTGGTGTTGTAACTTATGTACAAACAAACACACACATGTATTACCCTAATGTAGCTTTATATACTGAGGGAAGAGAATGAAGAAGAGAGGAAAGATACGAATGAAGTATATAGGTGAAAGGAAAAAAATAAAGGAATAGAGAGAGAAGGAGAAAGGAAAAACATGAATGAAATACACATGGAAACAAAAAACAAGAAAAAAAATGAATGAAGCAAAGAAAATATAAAGTACAAAACACATCAGAAAATTCCCACTATTTGCCATCTTCTTCATAAATCAACACACACACACACACACACACACACACACACACACACACACACACACACACACACACTGAAACATCTCTCAATGTCTCTGTTTGTCTTTTTCTCTCTCCATCTCTGTTACTTTATCCCTGTCTCTGTCTGTCTCTCTGTCAGTGTATGCCTCTTTGTCTGTCTAACCCTGCCTCTGTCTATCTCTCTCTCTCTCTCTGTCAATGTATGCCTCTCTCTCTCTCTCTGTCTGTCTAACACTGTCTCTCTCTCTCTCTGTCTATCTATCTCTCTCTCTCTCTGCATCTCTGTCAGTCTATCCCTCCCTCCCTCTCTCTCTCTGTCTGTCTGTCTGTCTGCCTCACAAACACTCACACATACACACACTCACTTGGTTGGCAGGTTGATCCTCTTCACGGCATACTCATTCTCATCCAACTTGTTCCGCACCTGACACACCACGCCAAGCCCGCCCCGCGCCAGACGCTGCACCGGCTCAAAGTCCGTCAGGTACCTGCAGAAGGGACAGGTGGTGGTGGTGGTGGTAGTGGTGGGGTGGACTGTATTCTTAAGACTTCTGCCAACACCACTACTTTCAAAAGGCTGTAGTTAAAGTGTCGCAGGTTTGGAGGGCATTTTTATGGTTATAATGTTAAGAGTTACGGGGTTTCTGTGTTATTAACACGAGAAACACTACTTTTAAGAGGCTCTGGTTGAAGTGACACAGGTTTCAAGAGTGTCTTTATGGTTGTAGTGATAGATTAACAAGGTTTCTACATTATTAACAGGAGAAACACCCTTGAGAAAATGCCTACCTGCTTTCAAAAGGCTCTACTTGAACTGACATGGGTTTTAAAGGTGTTTTTATGATTATAGTGACAGATTAACAAGATTTCTATGTTATTAATATGAGAAACACTCTGGAGAACCCAGCTAATGATCTGTGTGGCCTTGGAAAACAGTGGTGGTGAAAGAGCAAAGCATTTCTGAATAACAGACTCACCTACAGTACAAACTAACACACAAACTAACCAACTAACTCAAAAACTAACCCAACCTAACCTAACAGACCAACCTGGAGGTGTACTCAGTGGAACAATCTGATCTCTCCACAGTGGGAAGAGTGTCCTGGGATGGTGGGGGGTTGGGTGCCAGCAGGGCCTTCTCCTCCCCCTCCTGTGGCTGTGCTGCTGCTGCTGCTGCTGCTGGTGGTGGTGGCGGTGGTGGTGGCAGGGCCTGGAACTGTATGCCCATCCTCTGCATAAGTGCCAGGACACAAACCACCAGGAAATACAAATACTCATCACTTTCAAAACAAACAAACAAACAAACAAACAAACAAACAAACAAACAAACAAACAACGAACCAATTGACCACTTCTCCCTTCTTCCCTCTCAGCCTCACCTTGCGGCTCGTCTGCTGCCTGTGGGCGTGCGTGGGCGTGCAGGGAGTGTGGCAGTGTGTGGGCAAGTGCCTGCTTGCCTTGGGCTGGGAGCACAGCAAAGTGCGCGGTCCTTCCTCTCTCTCTCTCTCTCTCTCTCTCTCTCTCTCTCTCTCTCTCTCTCTCTCTCTCTCTCTCAGCCTCTCCTTACTGCTCGTCTGCTGCCTGTGGGCGTGCGTGGGCGTGCAGGGAGTGTGGCAGTGTGTGGGCGTGCCTTTCAGCTCTACTGAGGCCGGAGTCACTGGGGACTGCAACATCTATGATTTTGGCTGTTTTCTCTTCTTCTTTCCAGTGTGGGTGAGGATGTGTCTGTCAAGGGAACCCTTGTGGGTAAACCTTTTCCCACACTCCAGGCACTGGAACTTTCTCTCCCCAGTGTGGGTGAGGATGTGTTTGTTAAGAACACTTTTCTGGGTAAATCTTTTCCCACACTTTAGGCACTGGAACTTTCTCTCCCCAGTGTGGGTGAGGATGTGTGTGTTAAGAACACTTTTCTGGGTAAATCTTTTGCCACACTCCAGGCACTGGAACTTTCTCTCCCCAGTGTGGGTGAGGATGTGTGTGTTAAGATGACTTTTCTTGGTAAATCTTTTCCTACACTCCAGGCACTGGAACTTTCTCTCCCCAGTGTGGGTGAGGATGTGTGCGTTAAGATTACTTTTGCGGGTAAATCTTTTGCTACACTCCAGGCACTGGAACTTTCTCTCCCCAGTGTGGGTGAGGATGTGTGAGGCAAGATGACTCTTCCAGACAAATGTCTTGCCGCAGAGGTCACACTTGTGGTTCCTGCCACCAGTGTGGGTGGCAGTGTGTTCAGCGGGGCCACTCCTGCCTCTCAGCCTTGTCTTGCTGGCATGGGAGAGGACGTGTCTGGCAATGGCAGCCTTGGTGGAGCACACTTTGCCGCAGTGGTCACAAGTGTAGGTCCTCACACCCTGGGTCGCCCGCTGCTCCAGGATGTTCCTGCTGCTGCTGCTGCTGTTTCCTGGCCTTGCACCCTCCATTGCAACGCTTCTCCTGACTGCGTCCGGTCCTGCAGGAAGCCTGGGGCTGCAGGAGGGATGCACGGAGGGAGTCCTGTCACTGGCACCTGCAACAGAGGAGGCCGTCACCACACAGGCAGCGAGGGGCTTCCTGCCTCAGCCTAACACACAGCCTGCACAGACAAGATACACCTGGCACCTGCAACAGAGGAGGCCGTCACCACACAGGCAGCGAGGGGCTTCCTGCCTCAGCCTAACACACAGCCTGCACAGACAAGATACACCTGGCACCTGCAACAGAGGAGGCCGTCACCACACAGGCAGCGAGGGGCTTCCTGCCTCAGCCTAACACACAGCCTGCACAGACAAGATACACCTGGCACCTGCAACAGAGGAATTTGGAGTTTGGAAAAAGTAACAGAAGGTGTGGCTGTAACTATAAGATGGGAAATGAAACAATAAATAAGACAACAAGAGGAAAAGATCTGGGAGTGATTTTGTCAAAGAATTTATCACCAGAAAAACGTATTAACAAGATAACAGGTGCAACGCTCAGCCTACTAACAAACACAACACTTGCCTTTGCTCATCTGGATACACAAACCACCACCAAATACAAATATTCATCACTTTCAAAACAAACAAACAAACAAACAAACAAGGAACCAATTGATCACTTGGGTTTTATTATAGTTTAAGCCATTACACACTACGTGGTAATAACCTACCTCATTTTGTTCTTCTCACTATTCACATCATTTCTAATGATTACACTACTTGTCGGAAATTAATAATAACGCCGTGGGCCGTGGGTACAGATTGGGGACATTGGCTTAAACTATAAATTTACCACCACTTCTCCCTTCTTCCCTCTCAGCCTCACCTTGCGGCTCGTCTGCTGCCTGTGGGCGTGCGTGGGCGTGCAGGGAGTGTGGCAGTGTGTGGGCACGTGCCTGCTTGCCTTGGGCTGGGAGCACAGCAAAGTGCGCGGTCCTTCCTCTCTTTCTGTCTCTCTCTCAGCCTCTCCTTACTGCTCGTCTGCTGCCTGTGGGCGTGCGTGGGCGTGCAGGGAGTTTGGCAGTGTGTGGGCGTGCCTGCTTGTCTTAGGAGTGAGAGCACAGAATTGTTTGTGTACGGTAATCCTCTCTCTCTCTCTGCCCGGTGCCCGGGAAAATCTTGCCTTGTTTTTCTACTTTTCTAACGGCACTCTAAACTTTTTTTTATTGGTTCTTAATTTTCTTTTGTTCTTTGTCCCTTGTTTTCAGTATACAAATAAAGGTGATCATCTACGAATTATTTATAAATTCTGAGTAAATGAAAGAGAACCAGCGCACCGTGGGTAGAAGGCGGGAAACTTGAAATGTTGACTTTTGCTGCCCACGCAAAGAGCCAAGATGCCAAAAAACAGCTCACCCCAGACAATGTACTGCGCTTTTTGTTATATTGCTATGTAAGACATAGGACACTGGACAAGGGTAGCGAAGATAATAAAAATAAATAAATAAATAAATGAAATAAATAAAAAGAAAAAAGAGGCGAGTGAGGTCCACCCCTGAGGTAGGAGTGAGGTCCACCCCTGAATGATGCATTATCGCACACTGGAGGACAAGTCTTGCAATGGACGCAGGGTGGCACCACTTTAGGGGCACAGGGCCTTCCAAGCAGTAGCACCTATAGTAGTAGTAGTAGTAGTAGTAGTAGTAGTAGTAGTAGTAGTAGTATTACACAAGAACACAAGGGTTGGTGCAGGAAGCCATCAGACCTGTATGAAATCTGCCAGTCTGTTTCCACCTGTCATCCCTGTCCATACACTGATCCATTAGTAGTAGTAGTAGTAGTAGTAGTAGTAGTAGTAGTAGTAGTACCCCTGTCTGGTTGGTCAAAGGTTGTCACTACAATTTGATATGACTTTACTTGCTCACCACTACACTATTCTGTCCACCTCCCTAATGCAAGAGTTAACCAGAATTCTCAGTCTTTTACCACTATTCTGTCCACCTCCTCAATGCAAGAGTCAACCAATATATTCACTCTTTCATCAATATTCTGCCCACGCCCCCAATGTAAGAGTCTACCAGTATATTCACTCTTTCACCTCTATTCTGTCCACATCCCCAACGCAAGAGTCAACCAGTATATTCATTCTTTCACCACCATTCTGTCCACCTCCCCAAAGTAAGAGTCGACCAGTATATTCACTCTTTCACCAATATTCTGTCCACCTCCCCAATGCAAGAGTCAACCAGTACATTAACTCTTTCACCAATATTCTGTCCACCTCCGCAATGTAAGAGTCAACCAGTATATTCACTCTTTCACCACTATTCTGTCCACCTCCGCAATGTAAGAGTGAACCAGTATATTCACTCTTTCACCATCTATTCCATCCACCTCCCTAATCACTGTCTATCTGGCTGTGGTACATAAGCATGTACAAAGGAATATTTCTAAGATAAGGGTGTGATTGGCTAACCTAACACACACACAACAATTGGTTCTACTTCAAATTAATTTACTGTCTAACAATCTGTCTGTGATATATATGCACTGCCAAGAGCTTGTATATAGACTATGCTAACCTAACCTAACACACATACAATAAAATAAACAAATGTCATAGGATACATTTTTTATTTACAGATAAAGTATATTTACAACACCACACAATGAAAAACATGAATACAATGGCTCAATCTATATATACATGGACTCTTGCAACCAAAACATCATGATATTTCCTGCACCAATGACGGTGCAGGAAACAAATGAAAAGACTAATGCATGACATGATAATAATAATAGTAATAATAATAATAATAATAATAGTAATAATAATAATAATAATACTAAGCTTAGCATGAGGAATGACAATGATTATAATTCAACCAGCATTGGCAGATTTTATGATGAAATGTTGTTACAAGGTATTATAGGCATGTACCATCACCAGTTCATTAATACAGGCTCTTTTTGAGGAGGCAGAGACCAAGAGAAGGAGAGAGAGAAAGGTGTTAGGCAAGAAACAAAACAATAACCTCACTTCATCTCACCTCTATCTCTCTACACCTCTCTAACTTGTCTACATTTCTCATTATAAATATTTTTGAAAGTTTAAGCTGGGAGAGAGACAGGAATAATCTCACTTCATCTCACCTCTCTCTCTCTCTTAACCTCCCTAACTTGTCTAAATGTCTCACTGTTGATATTTTTAGAGGTTCAGGGGAGACAAAAGGTGATATGAGGTGTTATGACAGAAAATACATAGGAATATTCTCACTTCATCTCACCTCTCTCTCTTAACCTCCTTCCTAACTTGTCTAAATGCATTATACATATTTTTTTAGAGGTTCAGGAGAGAGACAGAGGTGATGCGAGGTGAAAAAAGTCGGTAACAAACACATTAACACTGCCAAAATTTTTCTCATGTCCCCCTGATAACAAGACTTTCTACTTATTCTCATTTATTTTCACCCCTATTCTGTCCTTTAAATATGTAATAAGTCTTTTTTTTAAGTATCGCCTTTCAAACTAACACTGCCAAACTTGTTAGAATGGCCTCCTATTCTGTCTACCTCACTAGTACAAGAGTTAACCAGTATCTTCACAAGACTTTCTATATATTTTCATCCCTATTCTGTCCTTTCAACATGTAATAAATAATCTTTCAAGTATAATCTTTCAAGCTAACAATGCCAAACTTTTAAGAATCCTCTCCTATTCTGTCCACCCCACTAGTGCAAGAGCTAAACAGTACCTCCACTTTTTCAACCCCTTCACTGTTACACTCTAAAGTCTGCCAGTTTGTATTTCCTATGACAATTTCTCTTTATTCTCATCCCTATTCTGTCCACCTCACTAGTGCAAGAGCCAGGCAGTATTGTCATTGTTTCACCCCTTCACTGGTGCACTCTGGGACTCTGCTGCCTGTCAGTGTTTCTATCTCAAAAGAGGAGTATTAGACACCTCAGGAACTTCAATCATTTTTCTCCTCTTTTGTTTCAGGAGTTGCACTGTACAAAGGGTGTTTTGCCTTGGCCAGTCTCCTTAATATGAAAAGTAATCATATAGAAATAGTAATTGTAATTTTGGGTTAATTGTTGTTGTTAGCTTTTCCCTGTTGGCCAGACTCAAAACTAAAAACAAATAAATCAATAAAAATAAATCAATAAATAGCTGTAAATAAAACTGAATACACAAATAAACAAAAAACACCAATAACACTAAATCATTAACTAAACAAATACTAAATAAAATAAAACAATATAAACAAATAAACAACAAAATAACAGTCAATCTAACTGTATGCCAGGCAGGCTAAATAAATAACACAAAAATAAACAACAAAATAATAAAAACATCAAAAATAATAGAAAAATAAATAAATAAAAAAAAATAATAATAATAAAACTACCCATTTCTATATGAGTCCAGCAATCACAAACACAGGACAGCCCAAATAATAATAAACAGAACCATAAAAACCTTAAGAATATGGCTACTTTCAAATAAAAAATACATCAACAAAATAAATAAAATAAACAAACAATAAACAAAAAACAAGTTAGTCAGTTTGTGGGAGTTTTGGGGGTGAGTTAAGTTAAGGTATCTAAGTGTTAATCAAGGGATGTTGGTTTGTGGCTTGTTGTGAAAATAATGTTTGGGAGGGAGACACCAAAAACAGAGACACAGAGAGACAGAAACAAGCAGGACTATGGAAAGACACAGTAAATGACCGTTTAACAATCCACTGCGGTGTTCCCCTGCGTTTTGGTGGTTCGGCATTCAAGGTTTTGCACTCTGTTGGATAAGAACAGTTATCAAGACAGGACAGTAGGAAATTACCTCCTCTCCTGTGTGTCACCGCTAAGTAAATACGCACACAAACACAGGAGACTTGCTGGCTATGCATGGCGTCTTGGGGGTCCTGCCATCCTGGGGGGGCGTCTCCGGCCAGCTGTTGTAGTAGCGGACGACAATGTTGGCGTGGTTGAGCTTGGCCAGGGCCCTCGCCTCCCTCTTCACTCTCTCAGCAGATGACTTGCTGCAGTGGTGGTGGTGCAGTGTTAGTGTGGTTGGTGGTGTGGTGTGGCAGGGAGTGGTGTTGTAACTTATGTACAAACAAACACACACATGTATTACCCTAATGTAGCTTTATATACTGAGGGAAGAGAATGAAGAAGAGAGGAAAGATACGAATGAAGTATATAGGTGAAAGGAAAAAAATAAAGGAATAGAGAGAGAAGGAGAAAGGAAAAACATGAATGAAATACACATGGAAACAAAAAACAAGAAAAAAAATGAATGAAGCAAAGAAAATATAAAGTACAAAACACATCAGAAAATTCCCACTATTTGCCATCTTCTTCATAAATCAACACACACACACACACACACACACACACACACACACACACACACACACACACACACACACACACACACACACACACACACACTGAAACATCTCTCAATGTCTCTGTTTGTCTTTTTCTCTCTCCATCTCTGTTACTTTATCCCTGTCTCTGTCTGTCTCTCTGTCAGTGTATGCCTCTTTGTCTGTCTAACCCTGCCTCTGTCTATCTCTCTCTCTCTCTCTGTCAATGTATGCCTCTCTCTCTCTCTCTCTGTCTGTCTAACACTGTCTCTCTCTCTCTCTGTCTATCTATCTCTCTCTCTCTCTGCATCTCTGTCAGTCTATCCCTCCCTCCCTCTCTCTCTCTGTCTGTCTGTCTGTCTGCCTCACAAACACTCACACATACACACACTCACTTGGTTGGCAGGTTGATCCTCTTCACGGCATACTCATTCTCATCCAACTTGTTCCGCACCTGACACACCACGCCAAGCCCGCCCCGCGCCAGACGCTGCACCGGCTCAAAGTCCGTCAGGTACCTGCAGAAGGGACAGGTGGTGGTGGTGGTGGTAGTGGTGGGGTGGACTGTATTCTTAAGACTTCTGCCAACACCACTACTTTCAAAAGGCTGTAGTTAAAGTGTCGCAGGTTTGGAGGGCATTTTTATGGTTATAATGTTAAGAGTTACGGGGTTTCTGTGTTATTAACACGAGAAACACTACTTTTAAGAGGCTCTGGTTGAAGTGACACAGGTTTCAAGAGTGTCTTTATGGTTGTAGTGATAGATTAACAAGGTTTCTACATTATTAACAGGAGAAACACCCTTGAGAAAATGCCTACCTGCTTTCAAAAGGCTCTACTTGAACTGACATGGGTTTTAAAGGTGTTTTTATGATTATAGTGACAGATTAACAAGATTTCTATGTTATTAATATGAGAAACACTCTGGAGAACCCAGCTAATGATCTGTGTGGCCTTGGAAAACAGTGGTGGTGAAAGAGCAAAGCATTTCTGAATAACAGACTCACCTACAGTACAAACTAACACACAAACTAACCAACTAACTCAAAAACTAACCCAACCTAACCTAACAGACCAACCTGGAGGTGTACTCAGTGGAACAATCTGATCTCTCCACAGTAGGAAGAGTGTCCTGGGATGGTGGGGGGTTGGGTGCCAGCAGGGCCTTCTCCTCCCCCTCCTGTGGCTGTGCTGCTGCTGCTGCTGCTGGTGGTGGTGGTGGCGGTGGTGGTGGCAGGGCCTGGAACTGTATGCCCATCCTCTGCATAAGTGCCAGGACACAAACCACCACGAAATACAAATATTCATCACTTTCAAAACAAACAAACAAACAAACAAACAATGAACCAATTGACCACTTCTCCCTTCTTCCCTCTCAGCCTCACCTTGCGGCTCGTCTGCTGCCTGTGGGCGTGCGTGGGCGTGCAGGGAGTGTGGCAGTGTGTGGGCACGTGCCTGCTTGCCTTGGGCTGGGAGCACAGCAAAGTGCGCGGTCCTTCCTCTCTTTCTCTCTCTCTCTCTCTCTCTCAGCCTCTCCTTACTGCTCGTCTGCTGCCTGTGGGCGTGCGTGGGCGTGCAGGGAGTGTGGCAGTGTGGGGGCGTGTCTTTCAGCTCTACTGAGGCCGGAGTCACCGGGGACTGCAACATCTATGATTTTGGCTGTTTTCTCTTCTTCTTTCCAGAGTGGGTGAGGATGTGTCTGTCAAGGGAACCCTTGTGGGTAAACCTTTTCCCACACTCCAGGCACTGGAACTTTCTCTCCCCAATGTGGGTGAGGATGTGTCTGTCAAGAGAACCCTTCTGGGTAAATCTTTTCCCACACTCCAGGCACTGGAACTTTCTCTCCCCAGTGTGGGTGAGGATGTGTGTGTTAAGATGACTTTTGTGGGTAAATCTTTTCCCACACTCCAGGCACTGGAACTTTCTCTCCCCAGTGTGGGTGAGGATGTGTTTGTTAAGATCACCTTTCTGGATAAATCTTTTCCCACACTCCAGGCACTGGAACTTTCTCTCCCCAGTGTGGGTGAGGATGTGTCTGTCAAGGGAACCCTTCTGGGTAAATCTTTTCCCACACTCCAGGCACTGGAACTTTCTCTCCCCAGTGTGGGTGAGGATGTGTGTGTCAAGGAAACCCTTCTGGGTAAATCTTTTCCCACACTCCAGGCACTGGAAATTTCTCTCCCCAGTGTGGGTGAGGATGTGTCTGTCAAGAGAACCCTTCCGGGTAAATCTTTTCCCACACTCCAGGCACTGGAACTTTCTTTCCCCAGTGTGGGTGAGGATGTGTGTGTTAAGATTACTTTTCTGGGCAAATCTTTTCCCACACTCCAGGCACTGGAACTTTCTCTCCCCAGTGTGGGTGAGGATGTGTGCGTTAAGATCACCTTTCTGGATAAATCTTTTCCCACACTCCAGGCACTGGAACTTTCTCTCCCCAATGTGGGTGAGGATGTGTGCGTTAAGATTACTTTTGCGGGTAAATCTTTTGCTACACTCCAGGCACTGGAACTTTCTCTCCCCAGTGTGGGTGAGGATGTGTGAGGCAAGATGACTCTTCCGGACAAATGTCTTGCCGCAGAGGTCACACTTGTGGTTCCTGCCACCAGTGTGGGTGGCAGTGTGTTCAGCGGGGCCACTCCTGCCTCTCAGCCTTGTCTTGCTGGCATGGGAGAGGACGTGTCTGGCAATGGCAGCCTTGGTGGAGCACACTTTGCCGCAGTGGTCACAAGTGTAGGTCCTCACGCCCTGGGTCGCCCGCTGCTCCAGCCTGTTCCTGCTGCTGCTGCTGCTGCTGCTGCTGCTGCTGCTGCTGTTTCCTGGCCTTGCACCCTCCATTGCAACGCTGCTCTTGGCTGCGTCCGGTCCTGCAGGAAGCCTGGGGCTGCAGGAGGGATGCACGGAGGGAGTCCTTTCACTGGATAACGCCCTGGCACCTGTAACAGAGGAGGCCGTCACCACACAGGCAGCGAGGGGCTTCCTGCCTCAGCCTAACACACAGCCTGCACAGACAAGATACACCTGCCACCTGCAACAGAGGAGGCCGTTACCACACAGGCAGCAAGGGGCTTCCTGCCTCAGCCTAACACACAGCCTGCACAGGCAAGATACACCTGGCACCTGCAACAGAGGAGGCCGTCACCACACAGGCAGCGAGGGGCTTCCTGCCTCAGCCTAACACACAGCCTGCACAGACAAGATACACCTGGCACCTGCAACAGAGGAGGCCGTCACCACACAGGCAGCAAGGGGCTTCCTGCCTCAGCCTCAGCCTAACACACAGCCTGCACAGACAAGATACACCTGGCACCTGCAACAGAGGAGGCCGTCACCACACAGGCAGCGAGGGGCTTCCTGCCTCAGCCTCAGCCTAACACACAGCCTGCACAGACAAGATACACCTGGCACCTGCAACAGAGGAGGCCGTCACCACACAGGCAGCGAGGGGCTTCCTGCCTCAGCCTCAGCCTAACACACAGCCTGCACAGACAAGATACACCTGGCACCTGTAACAGAGGAATTTGGAGTTTGGAAAAAGTAACAGAAGGTGTGGCTGTAACTATAAGATGGGAAATGAAACAATAAATAAGACAACAAGAGGAAAAGATCTGGGAGTGATTTTGTCAAAGAATTTATCACCAGAAAAACGTATTAACAAGATAACAGGTGCAACGCTCAGCCTACTAACAAACACAACACTTGCCTTTGCTCATCTGGATACACAAACCACCACGAAATACAAATATTCATCACTTTCAAAACAAACAAACAAACAAACAAACAAGGAACCAATTGATCACTTGGGTTTTATTATAGTTTAAGCCATTACACACTACGTGGTAATAACCTACCTCATTTTGTTCTTCTCACTATTCACATCATTTCTAATGATTACACTACTTGTCGGAAATTAATAATAACGCCGTGGGCCGTGGGTACAGATTGGGGACATTGGCTTAAACTATAAATTTACCACCACTTCTCCCTTCTTCCCTCTCAGCCTCACCTTGCGGCTCGTCTGCTGCCTGTGGGCGTGCGTGGGCGTGCAGGGAGTGTGGCAGTGTGTGGGCACGTGCCTGCTTGCCTTGGGCTGGGAGCACAGCAAAGTGCGCGGTCCTTCCTCTCTTTCTGTCTCTCTCTCAGCCTCTCCTTACTGCTTGTCTGCTGCCTGTGGGCGTGCGTGGGCGTGCAGGGAGTTTGGCAGTGTGTGGGCGTGCCTGCTTGTCTTAGGAGTGAGAGCACAGAATTGTTTGTGTACGGTAATCCTCTCTCTCTCTCTGCCCGGTGCCCGGGAAAATCTTGCCTTGTTTTTCTACTTTTCTAACGGCACTCTAAACTTTTTTTTTTTTATTGGTTCTTAATTTTCTTTTGTTCTTTGTCCCTTGTTTTCAGTATACAAATAAAGGTGATCATCTACGAATTATTTATAAATTCTGAGTAAATGAAAGAGAACCAGCGCACCGTGGGTAGAAGGCGGGAAACTTGAAATGTTGACTTTTGCTGCCCACGCAAAGAGCCAAGATGCCAAAAAACAGCTCACCCCAGACAATGTACTGCGCTTTTTGTTATATTGCTATGTAAGACATAGGACACTGGACAAGGGTAGCGAAGATAATAAAAATAAATAAATAAATAAATGAAATAAATAAAAAGAAAAAAGAGGCGAGTGAGGTCCACCCCTGAGGTAGGAGTGAGGTCCACCCCTGAATGAGGCATTATCGCACACTGGAGGACAAGTCTTGCAATGGACGCAGGGTGGCACCACTTTAGGGGCACAGGGCCTTCCAAGCAGTAGCACCAATAGTGGTAGTAGTAGTAGTAGTAGTAGTAGTAGTAGTAGTATTACACAAGAACACAAGGGTTGGTGCAGGAAGCCATCAGACCTGTATGAAACCTGCCAGTCTGTTTCCACCTGTCATCCCTGTCCATACACTGATCCATTAGTAGTAGTAGTAGTAGAAGTAGTAGTAGTAGTAGTAGTAGTAGTAGTAGTACCCCTGTCTGGTTGGTCAAAGGTTGTCACTACAATTTGATATGACTTTACTTGCTCAACACTACACTATTCTGTCCACCTCCCTAATGCAAGAGTTAACCAGTATTCTCAGTCTTTTACCACTATTCTGTCCACCTCCCCAATGCAAGAGTCAACCAATATATTCACTCTTTCATCAATATTCTGCCCACGCCCCCAATGTAAGAGTCTACCAGTATATTCACTCTTTCACCTCTATTCTGTCCACATCCCCAACGCAAGATTCAACCAGTATATTCATTCTTTCACCACCATTCTGTCCACCTCCCCAAAGTAAGAGTCAACCAGTATATTCACTCTTTCACCACTATTCTGTCCACCTCCCCAATGCAAGAGTCAACCAGTATACTCACTCTTTCACCACTATTCTGTCCACCTCCCCAAAGTAAGAGTCAACCAGTATATTCACTCTTTCACCACTATTCTGTCCACCTCCGCAATGTAAGAGTGAACCAGTATATTCACTCTTTCACCACTATTCTGTCCACCTCCCCAATGCAAGAGTCAACCAGTATATTCACTCTTTCACGACTATTCTGTCCACCTCCTCAATGCAAGAGTCAACCAGTATATTCACTCTTTCACCAATATTCTGCCCACCTCCTCAATGCAAGAGTCAACCAGTATATTCACTCTTTCACCAATATTCTGTCCACCTCCGCAATGCAAGAGTCAACCAGTATATTCATTCTTTCACCACCATTCTGTCCACCTCCCCAAAGTAAGAGTCGACCAGTATATTCACTCTTTCACCAATATTCTGTCCACCTCCCCAATGCAAGAGTCAACCAGTACATTAACTCTTTCACCAATATTCTGTCCACCTCCGCAATGTAAGAGTCAACCAGTATATTCACTCTTTCACCACTATTCTGTCCACCTCCGCAATGTAAGAGTGAACCAGTATATTCACTCTTTCACCATCTATTCCATCCACCTCCCTAATCACTGTCTATCTGGCTGTGGTACATAAGCATGTACAAAGGAATATTTCTAAGATAAGGGTGTGATTGGCTAACCTAACACACACACAACAATTGGTTCTACTTCAAATTAATTTACTGTCTAACAATCTGTCTGTGATATATATGCACTGCCAAGAGCTTGTATATAGACTATGCTAACCTAACCTAACACACATACAATAAAATAAACAAATGTCATAGGATACATTTTTTATTTACAGATAAAGTATATTTACAACACCACACAATGAAAAACATGAATACAATGGCTCAATCTATATATACATGGACTCTTGCAACCAAAACATCATGATATTTCCTGCACCAATGACGGTGCAGGAAACAAATGAAAAGACTAATGCATGACATGATAATAATAATAGTAATAATAATAATAATAATAATAGTAATAATAATAATAATAATACTAAGCTTAGCATGAGGAATGACAATGATTATAATTCAACCAGCATTGGCAGATTTTATGATGAAATGTTGTTACAAGGTATTATAGGCATGTACCATCACCAGTTCATTAATACAGGCTCTTTTTGAGGAGGCAGAGACCAAGAGAAGGAGAGAGAGAAAGGTGTTAGGCAAGAAACAAAACAATAACCTCACTTCATCTCACCTCTATCTCTCTACACCTCTCTAACTTGTCTACATTTCTCATTATAAATATTTTTGAAAGTTTAAGCTGGGAGAGAGACAGGAATAATCTCACTTCATCTCACCTCTCTCTCTCTCTTAACCTCCCTAACTTGTCTAAATGTCTCACTGTTGATATTTTTAGAGGTTCAGGGGAGACAAAAGGTGATATGAGGTGTTATGACAGAAAATACATAGGAATATTCTCACTTCATCTCACCTCTCTCTCTTAACCTCCTTCCTAACTTGTCTAAATGCATTATACATATTTTTTTAGAGGTTCAGGAGAGAGACAGAGGTGATGCGAGGTGAAAAAAGTCGGTAACAAACACATTAACACTGCCAAAATTTTTCTCATGTCCCCCTGATAACAAGACTTTCTACTTATTCTCATTTATTTTCACCCCTATTCTGTCCTTTAAATATGTAATAAGTCTTTTTTTTAAGTATCGCCTTTCAAACTAACACTGCCAAACTTGTTAGAATGGCCTCCTATTCTGTCTACCTCACTAGTACAAGAGTTAACCAGTATCTTCACAAGACTTTCTATATATTTTCATCCCTATTCTGTCCTTTCAACATGTAATAAATAATCTTTCAAGTATAATCTTTCAAGCTAACAATGCCAAACTTTTAAGAATCCTCTCCTATTCTGTCCACCCCACTAGTGCAAGAGCTAAACAGTACCTCCACTTTTTCAACCCCTTCACTGTTACACTCTAAAGTCTGCCAGTTTGTATTTCCTATGACAATTTCTCTTTATTCTCATCCCTATTCTGTCCACCTCACTAGTGCAAGAGCCAGGCAGTATTGTCATTGTTTCACCCCTTCACTGGTGCACTCTGGGACTCTGCTGCCTGTCAGTGTTTCTATCTCAAAAGAGGAGTATTAGACACCTCAGGAACTTCAATCATTTTTCTCCTCTTTTGTTTCAGGAGTTGCACTGTACAAAGGGTGTTTTGCCTTGGCCAGTCTCCTTAATATGAAAAGTAATCATATAGAAATAGTAATTGTAATTTTGGGTTAATTGTTGTTGTTAGCTTTTCCCTGTTGGCCAGACTCAAAACTAAAAACAAATAAATCAATAAAAATAAATCAATAAATAGCTGTAAATAAAACTGAATACACAAATAAACAAAAAACACCAATAACACTAAATCATTAACTAAACAAATACTAAATAAAATAAAACAATATAAACAAATAAACAACAAAATAACAGTCAATCTAACTGTATGCCAGGCAGGCTAAATAAATAACACAAAAATAAACAACAAAATAATAAAAACATCAAAAATAATAGAAAAATAAATAAATAAAAAAAAATAATAATAATAAAACTACCCATTTCTATATGAGTCCAGCAATCACAAACACAGGACAGCCCAAATAATAATAAACAGAACCATAAAAACCTTAAGAATATGGCTACTTTCAAATAAAAAATACATCAACAAAATAAATAAAATAAACAAAAAACAAGTTAGTCAGTTTGTGGGAGTTTTGGGGGTGAGTTAAGGTATCTAAGTGTTAATCAAGGGATGTTGGTTTGTGGCTTGTTGTGAAAATAATGTTTGGGAGGGAGACACCAAAAACAGAGACACAGAGAGACAGAAACAAGCAGGACTATGGAAAGACACAGTAAATGACCGTTTAACAATCCACTGCGGTGTTCCCCTGCGTTTTGGTGGTTCGGCATTCAAGGTTTTGCACTCTGTTGGATAAGAACAGTTATCAAGACAGGACAGTAGGAAATTACCTCCTCTCCTGTGTGTCACCGCTAAGTAAATACGCACACAAACACAGGAGACTTGCTGGCTATGCATGGCGTCTTGGGGGTCCTGCCATCCTGGGGGGGCGTCTCCGGCCAGCTGTTGTAGTAGCGGACGACAATGTTGGCATGGTTGAGCTTGGCCAGGGCCCTCGCCTCCCTCTTCACTCTCTCAGCAGATGACTTGCTGCAGTGGTGGTGGTGCAGTGTTAGTGTGGTTGGTGGTGTGGTGTGGCAGGGAGTGGTGTTGTAACTTATGTACAAACAAACACACACATGTATTACCCTAATGTAGCTTTATATACTGAGGGAAGAGAATGAAGAAGAGAGGAAAGATACGAATGAAGTATATAGGTGAAAGGAAAAAAATAAAGGAATAGAGAGAGAAGGAGAAAGGAAAAACATGAATGAAATACACATGGAAACAAAAAACAAGAAAAAAAATGAATGAAGCAAAGAAAATATAAAGTACAAAACACATCAGAAAATTCCCACTATTTGCCATCTTCTTCATAAATCAACACACACACACACACACACACACACTGAAACATCTCTCAATGTCTCTGTTTGTCTTTTTCTCTCTCCATCTCTGTTACTTTATCCCTGTCTCTGTCTGTCTCTCTGTCAGTGTATGCCTCTTTGTCTGTCTAACTCTGCCTCTGTCTATCTCTCTCTCTCTCTGTCAATGTATGCCTCTCTCTCTCTCTCTGTCTGTCTAACACTGTCTCTCTCTCTCTCTCTCTGTCTATCTATCTCTCTCTCTCTGTATCTCTGTCAGTCTATCCCTCCCTCCCTCTCTCTCTCTGTCTGTCTTTCTGTCTGTCTGTCTGTCTGTCTGTCTCACAAACACTCACACATACACACACTCACTTGGTTGGCAGGTTGATCCTCTTCACGGCATACTCATTCTCATCCAACTTGTTCCGCACCTGACACACCACGCCAAGCCCGCCCCGCGCCAGACGCTGCACCGGCTCAAAGTCCGTCAGGTACCTGCAGAAGGGACAGGTGGTGGTGGTGGTGGTAGTGGTGGGGTGGACTGTATTCTTAAGACTTCTGCCAACACCACTACTTTCAAAAGGCTGTAGTTAAAGTGTCGCAGGTTTGGAGGGCATTTTTATGGTTATAATGTTAAGAGTTACGGGGTTTCTGTGTTATTAACACGAGAAACACTACTTTTAAGAGGCTCTGGTTGAAGTGACACAGGTTTCAAGAGTGTCTTTATGGTTGTAGTGATAGATTAACAAGGTTTCTACATTATTAACAGGAGAAACACCCTTGAGAAAATGCCTACCTGCTTTCAAAAGGCTCTAGTTGAACTGACATGGGTCTTAAAGGTGTTTTTATGATTATAGTGACAGATTAACAAGATTTCTATGTTATTAATATGAGAAACACTCTGGAGAACCCAGCTAATGATCTGTGTGGCCTTGGAAAACAGTGGTGGTGAAAGAGCAAAGCATTTCTGAATAACAGACTCACCTACAGTACAAACTAACACACAAACTAACCAACTAACTCAAAAACTAACCCAACCTAACCTAACAGACCAACCTGGAGGTGTACTCAGTGGAACAATCTGATCTCTCCACAGTGGGAAGAGTGTCCTGGGATGGTGGGGGGTTGGGTGCCAGCAGGGCCTTCTCCTCCCCCTCCTGTGGCTGTGCTGCTGCTGCTGCTGCTGCTGGTGGTGGTGGCGGTGGTGGTGGCAGGGCCTGGAACTGTATGCCCATCCTCTGCATAAGTGCCAGGACACAAACCACCAGGAAATACAAATACTCATCACTTTCAAAACAAACAAACAAACAAACAAACAAACAAACAAACAAACAAAAACAACGAACCAATTGACCACTTCTCCCTTCTTCCCTCTCAGCCTCACCTTGCGGCTCGTCTGCTGCCTGTGGGCGTGCGTGGGCGTGCAGGGAGTGTGGCAGTGTGTGGGCACGTGCCTGCTTGCCTTGGGCTGGGAGCACAGCAAAGTGCGCGGTCCTTCCTCTCTCTCTCTCTCTCTCTCTCTCAGCCTCTCCTTACTGCTCGTCTGCTGCCTGTGGGCGTGCATGGGCGTGCAGGGAGTGTGGCAGTGTGTGGGCGTGCCTTTCAGCTCTACTGAGGCCGGAGTCACTGGGGACTGCAACATCTATGATTTTGGCTGTTTTCTCTTCTTCTTTCCAGTGTGGGTGAGGATGTGTCTGTCAAGGGAACCCTTGTGGGTAAACCTTTTCCCACACTCCAGGCACTGGAACTTTCTCTCCCCAGTGTGGGTGAGGATGTGTTTGTTAAGAACACTTTTCTGGGTAAATCTTTTCCCACACTTTAGGCACTGGAACTTTCTCTCCCCAGTGTGGGTGAGGATGTGTGTGTTAAGAACACTTTTCTGGGTAAATCTTTTGCCACACTCCAGGCACTGGAACTTTCTCTCCCCAGTGTGGGTGAGGATGTGTCTGTTAAGATGACTTTTCTGGGTAAATCTTTTCCTACACTCCAGGCACTGGAACTTTCTCTCCCCAGTGTGGGTGAGGATGTGTGCGTTAAGATTACTTTTGCGGGTAAATCTTTTGCTACACTCCAGGCACTGGAACTTTCTCTCCCCAGTGTGGGTGAGGATGTGTGAGGCAAGATGACTCTTCCAGACAAATGTCTTGCCGCAGAGGTCACACTTGTGGTTCCTGCCACCAGTGTGGGTGGCAGTGTGTTCAGCGGGGCCACTCCTGCCTCTCAGCCTTGTCTTGCTGGCATGGGAGAGGACGTGTCTGGCAATGGCAGCCTTGGTGGAGCACACTTTGCCGCAGTGGTCACAAGTGTAGGTCCTCACGCCCTGGGTCGCCCGCTGCTCCAGGATGTTCCTGCTGCTGCTGCTGCTGCTGTTTCCTGGCCTTGCACCCTCCATTGCAACGCTGCTCCTGACTGCGTCCGGTCCTGCAGGAAGCCTGGGGCTGCAGGAGGGATGCACGGAGGGAGTCCTGTCACTGGCACCTGCAACAGAGGAGGCCGTCACCACACAGGCAGCGAGGGGCTTCCTGCCTCAGCCTAACACACAGCCTGCACAGACAAGATACACCTGGCACCTGCAACAGAGGAGGCCGTCACCACACAGGCAGCGAGGGGCTTCCTGCCTCAGCCTAACACACAGCCTGCACAGACAAGATACACCTGGCACCTGCAACAGAGGAGGCCGTCACCACACAGGCAGCGAGGGGCTTCCTGCCTCAGCCTAACACACAGCCTGCACAGACAAGATACACCTGGCACCTGCAACAGAGGAGGCCGTCACCACACAGGCAGCAAGGGGCTTCCTGCCTCAGCCTCAGCCTAACACACAGCCTGCACAGACAAGATACACCTGGCACCTGCAACAGAGGAGGCCGTCACCACACAGGCAGCAAGGGGCTTCCTGCCTCAGCCTTAGCCTAACACACAGCCTGCACAGACAAGATACACCTGGCACCTGCAACAGAGGAATTTGGAGTTTGGAAAAAGTAACAGAAGGTGTGGCTGTAACTATAAGATGGGAAATGAAACAATAAATAAGACAACAAGAGGAAAAGATCTGGGAGTGATTTTGTCAAAGAATTTATCACCAGAAAAACGTATTAACAAGATAACAGGTGCAACGCTCAGCCTACTAACAAACACAACACTTGCCTTTGCTCATCTGGATACACAAACCACCACGAAATACAAATATTCATCACTTTCAAAACAAACAAACAAACAAACAAACAAACAAGGAACCAATTGATCACTTGGGTTTTATTATAGTTTAAGCCATTACACACTACGTGGTAATAACCTACCTCATTTTGTTCTTCTCACTATTCACATCATTTCTAATGATTACACTACTTGTCGGAAATTAATAATAACGCCGTGGGCCGTGGGTACAGATTGGGGACATTGGCTTAAACTATAAATTTACCACCACTTCTCCCTTCTTCCCTCTCAGCCTCACCTTGCGGCTCGTCTGCTGCCTGTGGGCGTGCGTGGGCGTGCAGGGAGTGTGGCAGTGTGTGGGCACGTGCCTGCTTGCCTTGGGCTGGGAGCACAGCAAAGTGCGCGGTCCTTCCTCTCTTTCTCTCTCTCTCTCAGCCTCTCCTTACTGCTCGTCTGCTTCCTGTGGGCGTGCGTGGGCGTGCAGGGAGTGTGGCAGTGTGTGGGCGTGCCTGCTTGTCTTAGGAGTGAGAGCACAGAATTGTTTGTGTAAATCCTCTCTCTCTCTCTCTCTCTCTGCCCGGTGCCCGCGAAAATCTTGCCTTGTTTTTCTACTTTTCTAACGGCACTCTAAACTTTTTTTTTATTGTTTCTTAATTTTCTTTTGTTCTTTGTCCCTTTTTGGTAAAACTGCAGGGTAGGACCTCCTGTCTATTCATTAAAAACACATTGCAACAAATAAACAAATGAATCTGTAAGAAAAACCAAAGCACTGTCACACAAACACATCAGACACAACACAAAATAAACAGCAAAAATCCAAGAATCATTAAAAAAAACCCACCACTTTCTCACCTGTACATGAAACACAACCCTCAGAATATCCACAATCACATCATCGGACCGGAATCTCCAGCAGCAGCAGCAGCAGCAGCATGGGGGTGGTGAACACAGCTTCCAGGTTTGCCAGGGTATTGTTGGCAAAGTCAGTTCTCCTGAGCCGACAGCAGGAGCTCCGTGCCCGACTTACGCCAGAAATTAACGTCCTGTCGCACTGGTTTGGCGAGCAAGAGGAGTAGGTAAAGATGAAGGAGGAGGACTGCTTTGGTGTTCTCCAAGATGTGGTGGTGACACTGACACTTAACTTGGAAAGAGATGGAAAGAGATGAAAGTGGAGAAAACACACACACACACACAGACACACACACACACACATTCACACAATAAACAAACAATGGAGGACCCAGACACTGACGTAGGTTTGGCCAGGTAGTGAGCATTGTGGTGCCGGTGGAGCAGTGTGTGCAGGATGTGTTGCACTGTCTGCCGCACCTCCGCATCGCTGGACATGCTCAAACGCATCAGCCGCACCAGGAACGACTGTGCGACTGTCTTGCTGTACTGTTCCGTGGTGTATTTCGTCCCCACCTGTGTGTTTGAGGGTGTTAGCTTAGGTTAGGTTATTGCAAAACTGAATAAAGTCTCTTGTTGTGGTTATATAACGATATATATATATATATATATGTATATATATATATATATATATATATATATATATATATATATATATATATATATATATATATATATATATATATATATATATATATATATATATATATATATATATATAACCACAACAAAAGACTTTGTTCTGTTTTGCAACATTACCTCGCCTTGCTTCCAAAACACGAAAATAGGAAAATTATATATATATATATATATATATATATATATATATATATATATATATATATATATATATATATATATATATATATATATATGAGAGAGAGAGAGAGAGAGAGAGAGAGAGAGAGAGAGAGAGAGAGAGAGAGAGAGAGAGAGAGAGAGAGAGTTCTGAGCCAATACCTACGATATATATATTAGTGTGCGTCATTTTATTAGTGTTAGGCCTGTTTGTTAACTTCATTTTGCTGGCCCCACACTTGCATCTAATAGCTTCATATATCACAACGCACATTACAACACCCCTGACACACGTCTTATACAACACCTCCTTCCCAAAACACCTTAAAATCCGTCGTCTTAGCGCAAGCATCCTGCATCTAGCCTGACACCCCCCCATAACTATCGCCAACATCATTACACAATTCCCAAACCTCAAAATAATCACACCAACACACCAAAACTTCTCCAAAACACACTCAAACCACTGCAACACAAATGTACGCGCGCGCCTACGTTTTATAAACACACGCACACACACACACACACACACACACACACACACACACTGCATAAGCATATGTACAACGAAAGACAAGGCAACACACACACACACACACACACACACACACACACACACACACACACACACACACACTGCATAAGCATATGTACAACGAAAGACAAGGCAACACACACACACACACACACACACACACACACACTGCATAAGTATCTGTACAGCGAAAGACAAGGCAACACACACACACACACACACACACACACTGCATCACCATCAGTACAACGAAAGATAAGGCAACACACACACACACACACACACACACACACTGCATCACCATTTGTACAACGAAAGATAAGGCAACACACACACACACACACACACACACACACACACACACACACTGCATCACCATCAGTACAACGAAATATAAGGCAACACACACACACACACACACTGCATCACCATCAGTACAACGAAAGATAAGGCAACACACGCACACACACACACACACACACACTGCATAACAATCTGTACAACGAAAGACAAGGACACACACATACACACACACACACACACTGCATCACCATCAGTACAACGAAAGACAAGGCAACACACACACACACACACACACTGCATCACCATTTGTACAACGAAAAATAAGGCAACACACACACACACACACACACACACACTGTAGCCGCACCGGCTGGGCATCAATTGGCTCTCAGGTGATCTGTTTTACTGATCACACCCATCATCGTAGGGTCGAGGAAAGGCAGTTCTCTCTCTGACGTTTATTGATGAGGTAGGCATGACCGTAAGAACTGCGAACAAGTTCTCGGTCTCAATTTCTTACAAAATAACATTATACACTGATATTAAACACTTTCAACATATTACAATATTCATTAACAATACATGCAATTGACTTAGCACTATGACAATCAGTTTTTACTACAAAATTAAAGTATTTACCTCGATCACCATCCTGCCCGTCTTTGTCTGAGCGCGACTTGGCCGTGAGTGATGCCCGAAGGCGACTAGCAGGTTAACCCCACACTACCAACAAGTGAGCATCGGCTTCGGTGCTTAATATAGCATTAAATACTGATACTCACACATATTACACGTTTTCATGCAAATAGAAAACTATTGAACATTTCACTTATATATGCCGAGGAATAATCACATGAGGTACATACGCTTTACACACAGTAACATGGCTACCCTAAATTGTGTAACAATTTACCTTAAATTAAGATTAGTATGTACCTTAAAACTAGGATTAGCACATAATATGTTTTGTTACATTGGCTCCTTGGCGGGGATGCTCCGGTATATTATTATGCATTACCTTCTAACAGCAATACTAGACTATGTATTGGCCTCTCTATGATGGTCCTGTTTGCCTTTATGTGTCTTCCCTGGTTGTCGAGATTACAGTCTGAAACCAGGACCTTAACCTTTCTTACTAGGCCATCATGATCAGGAGATACTTCTGTTACTCTTCCCAGTTTCCACTGGTTCCTTGCTACATTCTGATCTTTGATGATAACTATGTCATTTACACTGAGATTCCTCTTTGGTGTTGTCCACTTATTTCTAAGCTGTAGGAATTGCACATACTCCTTTTTCCACCTGGACTAGAACTGGTTGGCCAGGTATTGTGCTCTGCGCCATCTCTTAATGCAGTACAGGTCCTTCTTAATGAAAATGCTTGGAGGAGGCAGTACTACCTTTGTTTTCATAGTTAACAAATTACTGGGTGTCAACGGTGTAAGACTTTCTGGGGAGTGAAGATGGTCCACAGTTAGGGGACGACCATTAACTATATTTTCTGCTTCAACTAGGAAGGTTCTCAGATCTTGGTCATCTAACTGAGTACCATGCTGTTGGGTCCGAAACATAATGATACGTTGGTGGGTTTATTCGGGGTTCAATTGAGTTACTCAGATGTTCGGGGTTTTGGGGTTTCACACTGTGTATTTTTAATCTGTGTCGAAGCCAATGAAATAAATAGCAGGTGTGGTACACTTTAGTTCTGCTCCAGCTGTCTTAGGACTCACACGTTTTATTCCCTGTCCTACTCGCCTAATACACATTGCTAGCAAGGATGGCTCAGAGTCTAACAGGTTATGGGCCCAGGAACAGACTGTATTTTGACGGTGATGAGCGCAAGTACGAGTTATGGGAAGTGAAGTTTTTGGGCTACATGCGGCTACAGAAATTGCATAATGTGATTGATCCTCCTGCATCAGGTACGACTGCTGCAGACGTTACCAAAAATGCCGAGGCATTTGCGGAGTTGATTCAGTTCCTGGATGACCGTAGTCTATCCCTTGTGATGCGTGATGCGAAGGACGATGGACGTGAGGCACTGAGGATTTTACGGGAACACTACTTATCGAAAGGTAAACCCAAGGTCATATCACTGTACACGGAGCTCACAACGTTGCTTAAGGGAGAAAACGAGAGTGTTACAGACTATGTGATTCGAGCCGAGACGGCGGCAACTTCACTTAAAACGTCTGGTGAAACTATTAGTGACAGCTTGTTGGTGGCAATGGTGCTTAAGGGTTTACCTACGGAATTCAAGCCATTTATGACTGTAATTACACAGAGAAAAGGCATTGACATTTGCTGAGTTCAAGGTGTCTCTCAGAAGTTTCGAGGAGACAGAGAAGTCGTGCGGCGACAAAAGTGACAGTGACAGAGTGATGAGGATAGAGTCTCGTAAATTCAGTGGTACGTGTTTCAAGTGCGGTCTTCAGGGTCACAAATTGGTCGACTGCCGTGTCTCTAGACCGAACCAGACTTTAAGAAGATGGTGTGAGAACTGCAGGAATAACTCCCACGATACGAAGTTTTGTTGGAAGAGTTCGGGGGGTAACAGTGGTAAAGACTCTGCCAGGAACGTAAAAGATTATAGTGATGATTATGACAGTCAGAGCCACAGTTTTGTGTTTAAAGTGGGGCTTCGGAGATCAGAGACTGAATCATGTGTTGTGGTTAACAAGTTAATGGTGGACTGTGGTGCAACTACTCATATAATCAATGATGACTCCAAATTTGTGTGTTTTGACAAGCAATTTGATCCTGAGAGACATTTTATTGAACTAGCTGATGGTAGTAGAACAAATAATCTGGTTAAAAAGAAGGGTGATGCCTGTGTTACCCTTGTAGACTCTTGTGGTAATGTTCATACAACAATTCTGGAAAATGCTCTCTATGTACCTTCCTTCAAGCAAGATATTTTCTCGGTTCAAGCTGCCACTGAGAAGGGTGCATCAATCGAGTTTAAACCAAATTCTGCAGAGTTAACATCTACAAACGGTACAAAGTTTGACATAGTTAAGCATGGTAGACTGTATTTCTTAAACAATACTGTGTGTTCAAATAGGGCGTCCTATACATTGAGACAGTGGCATGAAATTCTCGGTCATTGTAATGTGAGTGATATTTTGAAACTTGAAGGTGTAGTGAACGGGATGAAAATTAGTGACAAAAAGGACTTTGATTGTGGCATTTGTGTTAAAGGGAAAATGTCTAAACTGACAAGCTGATGAGCGTTCAAAAGCTAAACTAGATATGGTACACTGTGACCTAGCTGGTCCCATTGATCCTGTTGCCAAGGACGGTTTTAAGTATGCACTCAGTTTTGTTGATGATTACTCCGGTCTTATCATGATATACTTCCTCAAATATAAGTGTGACACCTTACAGGCAACTAAGCATTTCATAGCAGACATTTCTCCCTATGGCTCAGTGAAATGTCTCAGAAGTGATGAAGGTACGGAATTTACTTCTAATGCATTCGCAGATTTACTCGTGGAAAATAAAATCAAGCATGAAATGTCTTCTCCCTACTCACCTCACCAAAATGGTACCGCTGAAAGAGGCTGGCGTACTCTTTTTGAAATGGCCAGATGTTTACTAATAGAGTCTGGTCTGCCAAAGTTTCTGTGGACGTATGCCGTTATGGCCTCTGCTTACATTAGAAACAGATGTTATAACCTTAGGATTAAGAAGACTCCATTCGAGGCTTTTGCAGGTAAAAAGCCAAATATTAGTAATATGCACATTTTTGGTTCTGTATGTTATGCCTATGTACAACAGAAGAAAAAACTTGATGCCAGAAGTGAGGATGGAATTTTTGTAGGCTATGATAAGTCTAGTCCAGCATACCTTGTATATTTTCCAAAGACTGGTACAGTAAGGAAAGTTGAATGTGTCAAATTTACCAGGCCTAGCGTAGATGTAAGTTCAGATGTAGCATGGGGTAGTGAATGTGACTGGACTACAACACGTAGTACTGACACTGAAGCTAGCCCAGAAGTTGGTAACCAAACAGAGGACAGTGTGTGTTTAAGGCGGTCAGAAAGAGTAAAACATAAACCCATATATTTTGGTGACTGTATTGTTGGTGATAAATTTAGGATGAAAGATCTAGGCAAAATTTCCTGGTATCTAGGTATACAGTTTGTGTGTGATGATAATGTAATTAAAATGAATCAAACTAAATATGTGGAAAAGATCCTTGAGAAATTTGGTATGCAACATTGTAAACCTGCCTATACTCCTTGTAACATGGATGTGAACAAAGTATGTATTAGTTCTAGTGAATCAAAACTGGCTGATATCAATATGTATAGAGGTTTAGTTGGAAGTCTGATCTATGTAATGACATGTTCACTAAACCTGTACCTAAAGTAAAGCTTTGTGATTTCAGTATAGAGGTTTAGTTGGAAGTCTGATCTATGTAATGACATGTTCACTAAACCTGTACCTAAAGTAAAGCTTTGTGATTTCAGTAAAGTTATTATGGGTGTGTAGATAGTTAAAACAGGAGTGTGTATTGATTTAATGTGTTGTATTGTATATACCCATCATTAGTTTCAGTGGGGGTGTTGGGTCCGAAACATAATGATACGTTGGTGGGTTTATTCGGGGTTCAATTGAGTTACTCAGATGTTCGGGGTTTTGGGGTTTCACACTGTGTATTTTTAATCTGTGTCGAAGCCAATGAAATAAATAGCAGGTGTGGTACACTTTAGTTCTGCTCCAGCTGTCTTAGGACTCACACGTTTTATTCCCTGTCCTACTCGCCTAATACACATTGCTAGCAAGGATGGCTCAGAGTCTAACACATGCTGATCAAGCAACACAGAGTACATTTCTCACTGTGCGTATCTGCCTCTCCCAAACACCTCCCATGTGACTGGAATTGGGTACATTCATGTTAAAAACAATCCAGTCACACTGATCTTTCACGAGTTCTTGTCTGACTTTATTGTTATTTAATTCTTTTAAGCATTTCTCATACTCTGATTTGGCTCCTACAAAGTTAGTTCCTTGGTCACATCTCAACTGTCTTACGGGCCCTCTTCGTCCTACAAAGCGACGGTATGCACTTAGGAAGGAACTTGTATCCATGCTGTTGGCTGTCTCTATGTGCACAGCTCTACATGCCATGCAAGTAAAGAGCACTCCATATCTTTTAAGCTCTTTACGCCCCTCTTTGATATAGAAAGGGCCAAAGAAATCTACTGCTGAGTATGTAAAAGGAGGTGATGGTTCTAGTCTGTCAATAGGCAGGTCTGCCATCTTCTGTCCCTGTGTTGTACTTCTAACTTTACGACAGATAATGCACTTTGAAATGTGCCTTGATACTAGGGATGATCCTCCTACTATCCAGTATCCACATGACCTGATTTCATTTAAAGTTATGCCCCTGCCTTGATGATTTGTCCTTTTGTGATGGTGGCATATTATCAGCTGGGTTATGTGAGATGTTTTGGGGAGGATGACTGGATGTTTGGATTCATCTGTCAGATTAGAAAGCCTCAATCTTCCTCCTACTCTCATGATACCATTTTTGTCAATGAAGGGATCTAACTTATAGAGGGAACTGGTCTTGTCTATCACTTTTGTTCCCTTGCCATTGTCTCCATTAATTAAAGAATTATGGTTAGCAGATGATTCCAGTACATCTATCTCCTTCTGGAATGCCTTTGCTTGCAGTTGTTTTATAATTACATTTTCAGCTTCTGACACTTGTGCTACATTTACTGGCTTATATGTGTTTCCCTTTACTTTAGTAGTGCCATCACCTTTTCCTCTGAAGCTGTTCAGAAGCTTGAGGCATACAGCAACTGCCCTCTTTGCTTTAAACCAATCTGAAAAATACTCAAGTCTTTCTAGTATATCTGTGGGCTGTTGTGTACCTACAGCATGGCATACAACTTTCTTCACTTCTGGATCATTCTCATTTATGACCTTGTACTGGGAATGGCTATCCATTTTGCTATGTTGCCAAAGGAATTCTGGGCCATTCCACCAGATCTTGCTATTACACAATTCATCTGCTGTCATGCCTCTAGATGCATGATCTGCTGGGTTATACTGCGTCTCTACAAATTTCCACTGATCTGGTGAAGTGTGATCTCTTATTGTTTCTACTCTATTTGCAACATATACATGGAATCTCTTTGCTTCATTTGCAATGTAACCAAGGACTACTTTGCTGTCTGTCCAAAATACTTCTTCCACATTATTATACTCAAGTTCTCCCTTCAAGAGTTTATGGATTCTAACTGACACCACTGCTGCTGTTAGTTCTAGTCTGGGAATTGTCATGGTTTTTAGAGGTGTGACACGTGACTTTGCCATTACTAATGCACAATGAATTTGGCCAGTCTTGCTAATTAATCTAATATATGAGCACTGGCCATATCCCTCTTGACAGGCATCTGAAAAGTGATGGAGTTCAACCTTTTCTACTTCCCCAAAGTCATCAGGTTTGTAGCATCTAGGTACCTTTAACTGATCTAGTTTGTGCAGCTCATCCTTCCATTTTATCCATTTAGGTTTGACATAATCTGGCACCTCATCATCCCAATCAACTGCATTCTTATATAATTCTTGTAAAATTTGCTTTCCAGTCAGAATGAGAGGTGACACTAGACCTAATGGATCATATATAGAGCTCACTGTTGACAGAATGCCTCTCCTGGTGAGTGGCTTGTCTTTCAGCTTTATTCTAAATTGAAATGTGTCAGATTCTATGCACCACTCAACTCCCAAAGTTCTTTCTATAGGTAGTGTTTCTTCATTCTTACTAAAATCCAAACTTTTAATTCCATCTGCTCTCTCATGAGGAGAAATTGCAGCTAATACGTTTTTGTTGTTTGACAAGAACTTATGAAGGTTAAAACCTCCCTTGTAACATAATTCTTTGCTCTGCTGAATAAGAGTGACAGCTTCATCCATTGTAGCTACTGACTTCAAACCATCATCAACATAAAAGTTGTTTCTTACAAACTTGGCTGCATCAGATCCACACCCGTAGTCATCTGCAGCTTTCTTAAGAGCAAAGTTGGCTACACTTGGAGATGAAGTAGCTCCAAACAGGTGAGCTGTCATCCTGTATTCAGCCATCTTATTATTAAGGTCACCATTTTCCCACCAAAAGAATCTTAACATGTCTCTGTGTTCTGGGTTGACTTTCACTTGATGGTACATTGCTTCTATATCACATACAAGTGCAATGCTTTCTTGCCTAAACCTACACAACACTCCAATAAGTTTGTTGGTAAGGTCTGGGCCTTGTAACAGGTGACTGTTTAATGACTGGTTCCTGTAGTTTGCACTACAGTCAAATACAACTCTTAACTTCTTTGGCTTTCTCGGATGATAGACTCCATGATGTGGAATGTACCAGACCTTACCATCATTCCTAACTAAATCCTTTGTCGGTACAACCTCTGCATAACCTTTTGTAATTATATCATCCATGAACACTTTGTAATCACCTTTGTGTTGATTATCCTTCTCAAGTTTAGCTCTTAACTTCTTGAGTCTCTGCTCTGCTAATAGTTTGTTGTTTGGAAGCTTGACGTTATCATCTTTAAGAGGAAGGGGCAACTCATAATGGCCATCCTTCAGCTGATGTACTCCTTCTTTCATCTTACTCATAAACCTTTTATCTTCATATGATAATGGAGTGTCAGCTGACTTTCTATCACTGAAGTCAAGTTCAAACATATCTCTCACTTGAGAAGGATTAATCATCTCTTTGGTTTTAGTAGGAACCACTAAGAAATTAACCCTCTTTTCTTCATTGATTTCTACTTCTTGTGTCACTGTTCTGTAGACTACCACTGTATCCTCCAATGGACTTGAATGGGGTGAGATTTTACCAATGATCCCCCAACCTAGCTCTGTCCTATGGGCATAGGGATGCTTCTTGCTATCACCTGCTATTTGCTCTTCTGCCATAATGGCTTCTGCACAATCAAGACCAATGAGAAGTCCTATGTCAATGTTTGGGTCATATTTCATTAGTTTGTCAGAGATTGCCTTTAAGTGGGGCCAGTCGCAAGCAGTCTCGGGCCTTGGTATCTGACTCCATCCAGCTGAAATGTTTTCTGTTGAATATGCTGAAGGGACTGATATTTCCACTTCTTCATTATAACCTCTTACTTTAAGTCCATGAATTTTGATAGAATCAGTGATTTGTTTTCCACTTATTGTGTGGATATTGAGTGACACTGATGGTCCACTAACTCCCAAATTATTCAGAGTGCTTTCCTTGATGAATGAAGCATCAGACTGCTCATCCAGCAGGGCATACACTAAAACTTTATTCTCTTCATTACTAACATGATGTAACCATACAGGAACTATCATGGTGTGCATGTCATGTGTCACTGATTCTGTAACTTTGACCTTATTTGCTACTACTGTGGGTTTATCATCTTTAGGCTGAGTTGCTTGTGCTGGCACCCTTTGGCTCTCAGTTCTTGTCATGTCATCATTGTGAAGAGCTGTGGGATGGTATCTCTGACATACTTTACAAACTTTCCTTCTTCTACAATCCTTTCCTTTGTGACCCATTTTTAGACACCCTGTGCATAACCGTTTTTCTTTAGCAAATTTGTACCTAGTATTACCATCAAGTTTGGCAAATTCCTTGCAATCATCTAAATCATGATCCTTTGTACAGTAGTGACAGAATCGTCCTTTCCTTTCCTGGTCCTTGGGATACTGTTTGTTGGCTTGTACATTTACTTTACTTTGGAATGACCACATTGGTTTTTCCTCAATTGATTTAGCCATGAAAGTTCTACTCCCTCTATTCTTTGTCATATGTTTGATTCCCTTGGTTTCCAATTGGTTGCCCATGTTTGAGTTTTGATCCAATCATTTACTTCCCTACTTACTGAATTCCAGGAAAGAAATGGATTGCTTGCTCCTTTTGCTTCTTTCTGGACAAATTCACATAACATTTCAAAGGGTGGGTGGTGCTCTTCATTGCTACTACAAGTGTTATTACTGTTAGTATCAAGGTATATCATCGCTTGCTTTCTCCAGTCATGAACAACATGTTCAGGGAGTTTTGCTAGCACCTTTCTCTGCTCTCTAGGGTCATTCAGAAATGACAAATAAGAAGTGTGTTTCATTGCAGCTAAACAGCACTTCAAAAAATCTGAGAATGCTGTTAATGCTGGACCATTATGCGGAGAGATTGGTAGCCAATTCATTAACTTATTTGTGTAAGCATCAGCTATGATGCTTTTGTTTCCAAATCTATCACTAAGAATTTTCTTTGCTTGCACATAGTCAGCATCAGAGTTAAAGTGCATTAACATTTTAATGGCATCCTTTGCCTCACCAGTTGTATACCTCTCTAAGTAGGCAAGTCTCTCTTTACCAACAGAAGTTTTAGACTCTACATAAGTTTCAAAGTTTTTCAACCAACTTGGAAATTCCATGGGTTCTCCATCAAAAGTGTTAGGCTCTATTGGAGGGAGGCTCCACTTGGGATCAGGTATGTTGATTGCAAAGGTTCCCCCAGGATGGGAAAAGGATTGATGATTCTGTCTCACATTATTCACATTATTAGGCATGTTGACATTATGAGTGTGTCTACGAGAGCTTGGTACAAGACTTTGAGCTGTAGGGTTGAGATTTATTACCTGAGGTTCACTAAATATTTGTCCATCTACTTCATTTGTCATCAATTCATTATCTCTATTGCAAGAAGAAGGTTTCTGTGGGTCATGGAATGTAACATATTTGTGAGGCATGGCATTGTCACTTTGTTGATTTGCAATTGCTTGTGCTTTCATTTCATTTTGTGACTCTATGTATTGTTGAAGATAACTTTGCTTCTCTACACTTTCATCATTACCTGGAAGCATTTTTACTTCTTCTTCAACTAAGCTAAGAGCATTAAGTTCTGCACTAGCAACTGCTAAATCTCTCTCTTTCTTTTTCTTTGAGAACATTGCTTCTGCCTCTGCTAAACTATCATGATATTCCATTTCCTTTCTAAGTCTGGCTACCTTTGCTGCTGCTTCTTGCTTTCTTTGTGCTGCTGATGAACGTGATGAAGTAGATGAGACTCTAGAATGTCTAGACCGTTTGCTAGAACAAATTGATCCTCTGTCATTCTTTAACTCCTTTCTTTTACATTCTATACTTTCTAATATTTCATGGTGAACTTGTTGATTGTGTTCCAGCTCTTCATTTAGCTCCTCTGACCTTTCTGGCTCTAGTTCCACCAGCTTTGTGTATTCCACATAATACTGATGAAATGCCTCTATTACTTCACTTGACATGGGCTCTAATTCAAAGGGGCTAATTACAACTTTTAATCCTTTCTTAATTTTGCTGGTAACACTGCTCCATTTACGCTTACAGGACTCTGCTCTTCCTTTGGTTACACTGACTTGATATTCTCTTCCTTTGTCGGTCGGCACTCACTCCCTGACACTAACTTCTTCAATACAAGTTTGATCCCTGTCCACTTGCTCACCCTCACCTTCCCTAAGGCCATCTACGGCATTAATTTCCTCAGTATCAGACATATCTAACAACTTAATTGTGTCAATACTGAGACACTGAAAGAGCAATTAAATTACCACTCTTAATATTAGCTAATTGTGGGTAATTTTCACTTAGGCTACTCAATTCATTGAACAAATTATTGAACATTTCACTTATATATGCCGAGGAATAATCACATGAGGTACATACGCTTTACACACAGTAACACACACACATACAGACACACACACACTGTTACTGTATGTAAAGCGTATGTACCACACGTCATTATTCCTCGGCATTTATAAGTGAAATGTTCAATAGTTTTCTATTTGCATGAAAACGTGTAATATGTGTAAGTATCAGTATTTAATACTATATTAAGCACCGAAGCCGATGCTCACTTGTTAGTAGTGTGGGGTTAACCTGCTAGTCGCCTGCGGGCATCACTCACGGCCAAGTCGCGCTCAGACAAAGACGGGCAGGATGGTGACCGAGGTAAATACTTTAATTTTGTAGTAAAAACTGATTGTCATAGTGCTAAGTCAATTGCATGTATTGTTAATGAATATTGTAATATGTTGAAAGTGTTTAATATCAGTGTATAATGTTATTTTGTAAGAAACTGAGACCGAGAACTTGTTCGCAGTTCTTACGGTCATGCCTACCTCATCAATAAACGTCAGAGAGAGAACTGCCTTTCCTCGACCCTACGATGATGGGTGTGATCAGTAAAACAGATCATCTGAGAGCCAATTGATGCCCAGCCAGTGCGGCTACAATTGTAGAAGAAGGAAAGTTTGTAAAGTATGTCAGAGATACCATCCCACAGCTCTTCACAATGATGACATGACAAGAACTGAGAGAAAAAGGGTGCCAGCACAAGCAACTCAGCCTAAAGATGATAAACCTACAGTAGTAGCAAATAAGGTCAAAGTTACAGAATCAATGACACAAGAAGTAGAAATCAATGAAGAAAAGAGGGTTACTTTCTTAGTGGTTCCTACTAAAACCAAAGAGATGATTAATCCTTCTCAAGTGAGAGATATGTTTGAACTTGACTTCAGTGATAGAAAGTCAGCTGACACCCCATTATCTTATGAAGATAAAAGGTTTATGAGTAAGCTGAAAGAAGGAGTACATCAGCTGAAGGATGGCCATTATGAGTTGCCCCTTCCTCTTAAAGATGATAATGTCAAGCTTCCAAACAACAAACTATTAGCAGAGCAGAGACTCAAGAAGTTAAGAGCTAAACTTGAGAAGGGTAATCAACACAAAGGTGATTACAAAGTGTTCATGGATGATATGATTACAAAAGGTTATGCAGAGGTTGTACCGACAAAGGATTTAGTTAGGAATGATGGTAAGGTCTGGTACATTCCACATCATGGAGTCTATCATCCGAGAAAGCCAAAGAAGTTGAGAGTTGTCTTTGACTGTAGTGCAAACTACAGGAACCAGTCATTAAACAGTCATCTGTTACAAGGCCCAGACCTTACCAACAAACTTATTGGAGTGTTGTGTAGGTTTAGGCAAGAAAGCATTGCACTTGTATGTGATATAGAAGTAATGTACCATCAAGTGAAGGTCAACCCAGAACACAGAGACATGTTAAGATTCCTTTGGTGGGAAAATGGTGACCTTAATAATGAGATAGCTGAATACAGGATGACAGCTCACCTGTTTGGAGCTACTTCATCTCCAAGTGTAGCCAACTTTGCTCTTAAGAAAGCTGCAGATGACTACGGGTGTGGATCTGATGCAGCCAAGTTTGTAAGAAACAACTTTTATGTTGATGATGGTTTGAAGCTGTCACTCTTATTCAGCAGAGCAAAGAATTATGTTACAAGGGAGGTTTTAACCTTCATAAGTTCTTGTCAAACAACAAAGCTGTATTAGCTGCAATTTCTCCTCATGAGAGAGCAGATGGAATTAAAAGTTTGGATTTTAGTAAGAATGAAGACACACTGCCTATAGAAAGAACTTTGGGAGTTGAGTGGTGCATAGAATCTGACACATTTCAATTTAGAATAAAGCTGAAAGACAAGCCACTCACCAGGAGAGGCATTCTGTCAACAGTGAGCTTCATATATGATCCATTAGGTCTAGTGTCACCTCTCATACTGACTGGAAAGCAAATTTTACAAGAATTATGTAAGAATGCAGTTGAATGGGATGATGAGGTGCCAGATTATGTCAAACCTAAATGGATAAAGTATCTCCTGATCATGATGGCCTAGTAAGAAAGGTTAAGGTCCTGGTTTCAGACTGTAATCTCGACAACCAGGGAAGACACATAAAGGCAAACAGGACCATCATAGAGAGGCCAATACATAGTCTAGTATTGCTGTTAGAAGGTAATGCATAATAATAGACCAGAGCATCCCCACCAAGGAGCCAGTGTAACAAAACATTATGTGCTAATCCTAGTCTTAAGGTACATACTAATCTTAATTTAAGGTAAATTGTTACACAATTTAGGGTAGCCATGTTACTGTATGTAAAGCGTATGTACCTCATGTCATTATTCCTCGGCATATATAAGTGAAATGTTCAATAGTTTTCTATTTGCATGAAAACGTGTAATACGTGTAAGTATCAGTATTTAATGCTATATCAAGCACCGAAGCCGATGCTCACTTGTTAGTAGTGTGGGGTTAACCTGCTAGTCGCCTGCGGGCATCACTCACGGCCAAGTCGCGCTCAGACAAAGACGGGCAGGATGGTGACCGAGGTAAATACTTTAATTTTGTAGTTAAAACTGATTGTCATAGTGCCAAGTTAATTGCATGTATTGTTAATGAATATTGTAATATGATGAAAGCGTTTAATATCCGTGTATAATGTTATTTTGTAAGAAATTGAGACCGAGAACTTGTTCGCAGTTCTTACGGTCATGCCTACCTCATCAATAAACGTGTCAGGGAGAACTGCCTTTCCTCGACCCTACGATGATGGGTGTGATCAGTAAAACAGATCACCTGAGAGCCAATTGATGCCCAGCCGATGCAGCTACAATGTATGTGGACACAAGAGCTAGATACAGGCTAGGAGACATAGAAACAGACTGGGTGAAGAGTGAGAGAGGAGTTAGGCAGGGCTGTATATTGTCACCAACCCTTTTTAGCCTGTATACAGAGGAGCTAGCAGCCAGGATGAGAAGAATGAATGTAGGGGTAAGTGTGGGGAATGATAAAGTATGTGTGCTCCTTTATGCAGATGACGTAGTTGTTATGAGTGAATCGGCAGATGAGCTTCAAAGTTTGTTGGATGTAGTGGATGGCTATGGTAAAGACTTTGGATTAAGGTTTAGCAGTGAGAAAAGCAAAGTAATGATAGTGAATAGGTCAGAGGATGAAAGTAATGTGGTATGGAGACTTGGAGAGAATGAGTTGAGACAGGTGCAAGAATACAAGTACTTAGGGATGTGGATGAGTTCTAGTGGGTGTGCAAAGGCAAAGAATGAAAAGATAAGTATGGTAAACCAGTGGGTAGGTCGATTGGGAAGCGCGGCAAGGATGAGAGCAAGTAAGTATGATGTGTTGAGAGAAGTGTGGAAGAGTGTGGCTGTGCCATGTATAATGTATGGTATGGATGTGATTGCATGCAATGAAAGTGAAATTGATAAGTTAGAAGTGGGCCAGAATAGAGTAGCAAGGATGGCACTGAGTGCACCGAGGTGCACAGCAGTTGAAGCCTTGAGAGGTGACATGGGATGGAGCACCTTTAGAGAAAGACTGACAAAAGCCACACTTAGGTACAAGATTAGGTTTGAGAGAATGGATGATGCAAGAATATCAAGGAAGGTGTACCTGTGGAATGAAAGTGGAAGCAAATGGAGGAAGAGATGCATGAGAATGACCGACAGGAATGGATTGCAAGTTGTGTGGGCGATAAGAATGGCTGGGAGGATTCAAAATGAGCGTGAATGGGTGGTAACAAGAGGAGGCAGAGTGGGAGCCGAATGGGATGTGAGAAAATGGAAGAATGAGATAGACAAAGAAGTGAAATGTGTGGGACTGAATGAATGGAAGAATGAAATGGAAAGAAAGAAGACCCTGGAATGGTACAAGGAGAAAGAGGCCCCGAGGTATGAAAGGTGGTATGATGGAAGCCTGGGCGGTGATCTTCTCTTTCGAGCGAGGGCACAGTGTATGGATGTGAATGCAAGGAGTTACAGGTGGTCTGAGTCCCGCAGCAAAGTGTGCCAGATGTGTGACATGGGAGAGGATGAGACGGTGGAACATGTGGTGCTGGAGTGTGTGAAGTATGCCAGAGACAGGAATGAGATGATGCAAGTGATACTGACTGAGTTAGGGCATGATAGGAATGAAAGAGTGGAGAAGACAGGAAAGGAATGGATGGTGTTGTTGCTGGGACTGTGTAGAGAGGCGAATGAAAGGATGATTGAGGCGGTGAAAGAGTTTCTGGAGAGAATGTGGCGTGCCAGGTGTATGAACAATTAGGATAGAGGATGCTGTTCGTTTCTCTTTTTTTTTTTTTTTCTTCTACAGGAGTTGCCGATCCAAAGGCCTGGCTCAGGAGTGATCCTGTGCCACCTGTACCATCAAGATCAAGATCAAGATCTGGCGCCAAGTTACTTGTGTGTTTTGTTGTCTGTGTCTGTTGGAGCGTCCGCGTGCTGCGTGGTGGTCAGTGGTCAGGTCACGCTAAGTGTGCGGCAGCTTGCGCCTGTGTCTGAGCTGGCCTGGGTCACCTGTGGTCACCTGTCCACTCTGTGTCTGGTGGAGGGAACAGACAAGACGTCAGCGTGGTGGTCAGTGGTCAGGTCACGCTGAGTGTGCGGCAGCTTGCGCCTGTGTCTGAGCTAGCCTGGGTCACCTGTGGTCACGTGCGGAGTGGCGGCGCCTCCCTGGGCTCACCTGAGGGCGTGCAGGTAATGGTGGGCGGGGAACAAGTAAATGTCGGGAGGTGAGTGACTAAGGTGGTGGTCACCGTCACTGTTGTTGTGGTTTGTTTGTTTGTTTGTTTGTTGATTTCCCCTCTCCCCCAACAAGCTTGGGGCCACGTGGGGAATTGGGTTTGTTTTTGGAGGGGGACATAAAAGACCGATAAATGGACTGAAAATCTAGGGAAATTTCCCTAAAATAAAGAAAAATTGGGGGTAAAATTTAAGTTTTAACCAATACTCCAGAATAATTATATACCTATCCTAACCTAACCTAATCGGGGGGGCTGCGCACACCATGAACACCCCCTTGCTATCTGGGGGGGCTGTGCCCCCCCTGGACCCCCCTAAGGTTAAAGCGTCATTAAACATCATAGACTTAGTAGCATGGACAAAAGCACCCTGCGTGTAAACCTACGCACGAACGCACGCAGTGTAACTTCAGCACGGACAGGTAAGCAGGACGGATCTCGGGAATACTGGAGAAACTTTAACATTGTATTGTAACCTTAACATCAACGAGCGATCAGTAAAACCTTTACAGACTTGTAGCTATACTACTTACACTTCTTGAAAGCACACCTTATTGAAAATAATCTTGGGTGCGTTGTTCTTAAGATTTTCCAGACACACACCGTCAGTAAGGTTAGTTTGGTCTCCTGGACAAAATTTTCCCGTCTCAGTGGTGGCAGCCACGCAGGACAAGACACACACACCGTCAGTTAGTGTTTTCTGCTTTCTTGTTTTATTTTTGTTATTTTGTTAATTTGTTTAATATTGTTTTATTTGTTTGTCTTGCAGGAGAACAGACGCGGTGAAAGAGCAAGGCCAGACTGGCAAGTCCTCCTGTCCATTGTGCCCCAGAGCCTCTCAGATCAGTGGCTGGCAAGTCCTCCCATCCTCTCTGCACCAGACCCCTCAGGTCAGTGGCTGGCAAGTCCTCCCATCCTCTCTGCCCCAGAGCCCCTCAGGTCAGTGGCTGGCAAGTCCTCCCATCCTCTCTGCCCTAGAGCCCCTCAGGTCAGTGGCTGGCAAGTCCTCCCATCCATTTGTTTATTTGGATAACCTGAAGATCCACCAGCCCAGTCCTTTCTGGCCGTTCTATTGCTGCTGTGGTAGACGGTCACTGTTCTTCTCCTAGATCTATTAACAGTGGTGTTCCTCAGGGTTCTGTCCTGTCACCCACTCTCTTCCTGTTATTCATCAATGATCTTTTAAACCAAACTTCTTGTCCTATCCACTCCAGTGCTGATGATACCATCCTGCACTTTTCCACGTCTTTTTCTAGACTTCCAACCCTTCAGGAAGTAAACAGTTCATGCAGGGAAGTCACAGACTTCTGATCTCTCCAAAATTCCAGATTAGGGCAGAGCAAACTTGGTATTGTTCAATGCCACAAAAACTCAATTCCTCCATCTATCAACTCGACACAACCTTCCAGACAACTATCCCCTCTTCTTCAATGACAATTGTCCCCCTCTTCTACACTGAACATCCTCGGTCTGTACTTTACTTATAATCTGAACTGGAAACTTCACATCTCATCTCTAGCAAAAACAGCTTCTAGGAAGTCAGGTGTTCTGAGATGTCTCCGCCAGTTTTTCTCACCCCCCACAAGCTGCTAACTTTGTACAGGGGCCTTATCTGTCCATGTATGGAGTATGCTTCATATGTGTGGGGGGGTTCCACTCATACCATTCTTCTAGACAGGTTGGAATCAAAAGCTTTTTGTCTCATCAACTCCTCTCCTCTAACTGACTGTCTTCAGCCTTTCTCTCATCGCCGCAGTGTTGCATCTCGTGCTGTCTTTTACAGCTATTTTCATGCTAACTGCTCTTCTGATCTTGCTAACTGCATGCTTCCCCTCCTCCCACAGCCTTGCTGCTCAACACTTTCTTCTTTCTCTCATCACTATTCTGTGCACCTCTCTAATGCAAGAGTTAACCAGTATTCTCAATCATTCATCCCTTTTCTCTGGTAATACTGGAGCTCCTTGCCTGCTTCTCTATTTTCACCTTCGTATGACTTGAATTCCTTCAAGAGGGAGGCTTCAACACACTTATCCTGCAATTTTTGACAACTGCCTTGGACCCTGTTCAGTGACCAGCATCTCAGTGGGCCCCCCCCCCTCTCTCTCTGTCTCTCTCTCTGTCTCTGTCTCTCTCTGTCTCTGTCTCTCTCTGTCTCTGTCTGTCTCTGTCTGTCTCTCTCTGTCTCTCTCTCTCTGTCTCTCTCTCTCTCTCTCTCTCTCTCTCTCTCTCTCTCTCTCTCTCTCTCTCTCTCTCTCTCTCTCTCTCTCTCTCTCTCTCTCTCTCTCTCTCTCTCTCTCTCTCTCTCTCTCTCTCTCCTGGACACCAGACAGGCAGGAAGCCCCTCGCCGCCTGTGTGGTGACGCCCTCCTCTGTTACAGGTGCAAGGTCGGTGTGCATCCTTGGTGCAGCCCCAGGGTTCCTGCAGGAACAGCCACGGCCAGGAGCAGCGTTGCAATGGAGGGTGCGAGGCCAGGCAACAGCAGCAGCAGCAGCAGTAGTAACAGCCTGGAGCAGCAGGTGACCCAAGGCGTGAGGACCTACACTTGTGACCACTGCGGCAAAGTGTGCTCCACCAAGGCTGCCATTGCCAGACACGTCCTCTCCCATGCCAGCAAGACAAGGCTGAGAGGCAGGAGTGGCCCCGCTGAACACACTGCCACCCACACTGGTGGCAGGAACCACAAGTGTGACCTCTGCAGGAAGACATTTGTCCGGAAGAGTCATCTTGCCTCACACATCCTCACCCACACTGGGGAGAGAAAGTTCCAGTGCCTGGAGTGTGGGAAAAGATTTACCCAGAAGGGTTCCCTTAACACACACATCCTCACCCACACTGGGAGAGAAAGTTCCAGTGCCTGGAGTGTGGGAAAAGATTTACCTGGAAGGGTTCCCTTAACACACACATCCTCACCCACACTGGGGAGAGAAAGTTCCAGTGCCTGGAGTGTGGGAAAAGATTTACCATGAAGAGTTCCCTTAACACACACATCCTCACCCACACTGGGGAGAGAAAGTTCCAGTGCTTGGAGTGTGGGAAAAGATTTACCCAGAAAAGTGATCTTAACAGACACATCCTCACCCACACTGGGGAGAGAAAGTTCCAGTGCCTGGAGTGTGGGAAAAGATTTACCCGGAAGGGTACTCTTGACAGACACATCCTCACCCACACTGGAAAGAAGAAGAGAAAACAGCCAAAATCATAGCTGTTGCAGTCCCCGGTGACTCCGGCCTCAGTAGAGCTGAAAGGCACAAAACTACAAAATATCACGACCTTAAAAGTGACCTGGGAACAACATGGTCGCCGATGGACACCGGTATAATACCAGTGGTGGTGTGGGCGACAGGGCTAATGAAGAAAGCCTGGAGAGCTGCCTGGAGGCAATCCCCGGTCGCCCAAGTGCCCACGAGGTACACACAGCTGCGGTCAAGGGAACGGTCGCCACGCTGAACAGAGCCCTCGGATGCAATGCCGGCGCTGCTGAGGGTGTGACCGCTAACACCAGGCTTGGGGCCCATTGCACTCACCAGACAACAAAACAGGAAAGTGCAGAAAACGGGGAGAGAAAGTTCCCGTGCCTGCAGTGTGGGAAAAGATTTACCCACAAAGGTAATCTTAACACACACATCCTCACCCACACTGGGGCTTGTACAAACTCAGTGCACCCTGAGTGTAGGAAGACAGAAGGAAGCAGAAACAGAAGGATCTGCTCTGAACCACCCTGGAGAGAGAAACTGCAGCAGAGGATCACCCATCAAAGAGAAGAAATCAGGCAGATAACAAGCTTCCTGCAAGACCAAAACCACACAAGGAACCTCCTCAAGAAAACAGACAGAATGACAGGAAGGCGCAGTGCAAGCAACGGCCGGCCGGGCGGAAGACCGGCAGGGGCTGAGCCCCGGCCGAAGCCTTGGCACCACAAATGAGGACAAAGACAAGAAAATAAAGGCCAGAAAGATGAAGAGGCAGCTTGCAGAAAAGCCAGGGGTGGTTTGCAGGCACATGGCAAAGACCTCAACAGAAGTACAAGACCCACCCGAGAAAGAAGTGGCCGAGGGATGCTGCAGGCCACTGCTGGAAGACCCCACGCAGCATCAGGCAGCCCCGGAGATACAGACCACCACGGTTAAACACACAAGTAAACAACAACAATGCCAGCTGTTCAACTTGCACAGGAAGGTCTGCTGAGAAAGAGAGTGAGTCAATGCAGCAAGTTTGAGGCTCCAGGTGTAGACAAAGCCCCAAGTTTTGGGTCAGAAAGATTACACGAGTGCACCGTTCCGTGCACTCGTTTGTACCAGACTACAGAAAGGAAAAGAGGAGCCCCCACAATGGCTGGCCACTGGAAACACCAGCCTGCCACCAAACGCCAGCCAGACTCCACTGCCAGACAGACACGGAGCCGTCCGCTGCCCGTCAACAACACGCAGGTGGCCGACAGAGACACCGGTGTGGAGTTTGGTCTGGTGGAGTGCTCCACATGCACTGGCAGGACTGGCAAGAAGATAGCACCAGAAACACACACACTGGTGAACAGGACTGCATTCAACACCTTGCCATTCAACACCTTGCTCAACACTCCACATGCAAGTGTTTGGGAACACAAGAGAATGCCACACTACAACACAAAAAATGAGAAAAACAATCAACAAAGAATTACCTTAACACCTTGAAAAAGATTTGCAGGTCAGAACTAACACCAAAAAACAAGACTACTGCCACAAACCAGCTGGCAGTACCAGTAGTGACTTGTGGTTGTGGTGTGGTGTGGTGACTGGCCACAAGACTACTGCCACAAACCAGCTGGCAGTACCAGTAGTGACTTGTGGGTGTGGTGTGGTGTGGTGACTGGCCACAAGACTACTGCCACAAACCAGATGGCAGTACCAGTAGTGACTTGTGGGTGTGGTGTGGTGTGGTGTGGTGACTGGCCACAAGACTACTGCCACAAACCAGCTGGCAATACCACTAGTGACTTGTGGGTGTGGTATGGTGTGGTGACTGGCCACAAGACTACTGCCACAAACCAGCTGGCAATACCAGTAGTGACTTGTGGGTGTGGTGTGGTGTGGTGACTGGCCACAAGACTACTACCACAAACCAGCTCACAATACCACTAGTGACTTGTGGGTGTGGTGTGGTGTGGTGACTGGCCAAAAGGTTTATTCTGAAATGTAATCTTGACAAACATCCTCACCCACACTGTGGTAAGGAAGTACAGGTGTGGTGTTTGTGGCAGTGTTTCTGTAGGAAGAGTGGTGTTGCCAGACACATCCAAACACTCCTGTGGGGGTGAGGTGTTGTGGATGTGCTGGTGGTGTGTGAGGGACTTGGAGTGACTAGTGTTTGTGTGTTGTTACTTTGTACTCAAGTGTTGGAATAAACTTTTGTTGCTAGAATGCTGAGTAATGTTGTTATACAGTAAATAATGTGTGTGTGTGTGTGTGTGTGTGTGTGTGTGTGTGTGTGTGTGTGTGTGTACAAAATGGCCAATAATAAACTTGCCATGACAGACAGAGTAGTGGATGACTGGAATAGGCTCAGTAGTCAGGTTGTTAGTGCTGAGTCATTACAGAGCTTTGAAATATTAGACAAATGTATGGACAGGGATGACAGGTGGAAATAGACAGGCATGTTTTGTACAGCGACTGCCACCTGCAGGCCTGACGGCTTCCTGCACCAACCCTTGTGTTCTTGTGTGCTGCTGCTGCTGCTGCTGCTGCAAAATCTCTTCCTATTAATCCCTTTCTTTGCTGTGAATGCTTGTGGAGGTTTTACACATTGCTGTTAGTGCTGCGAAGTGTTGACTGTCGCTGTGAAAGGGTTGAAAGGTTAATGATCCTGGGAGGCAAAGAAAACTGCTGGTCTGTGCATCAATAGCCGTGGTGTTCTGATGGTCTGCCTTCTTCATCACTTCTCACCAAAACAAGAAAACAACAAAACTTGATTGAAAAACAAGCCACAGAGACAGGCAGAGCGGGTGGGAGTGCAGGGGAGAGGGAGAGGGAGAGAGGACGGTGTGGGAGACAAGACAGATATGAAGAGAGATGATACTTAACATTGCATCTCTTGCTATTCAAAGCTAGGTGAGTGTGTTGAAGCCTCCCTCCTGAAAGAGTTCAAGTCACCGGCAGGGGGAAACAGCAGCAGGCAGGGAGTTCAGGAGTGTGCCAGTAAAGGGGATTGAGAGACTGATAATACTGGTTAACTCTTGCATCAGGGAGGTGGACAGAATAGTGGTGAAAGATTGAGAATACTGGTTAACTCTTGCATCAGGGAGGTGGACAGAATAGTGGTGAAAGATTGAGAATACTGGTTAACTCTTGCATCAGGGAGGTGGACAGAATAGTGGTGAAAGATTGAGAATACTGGTTAACTCTTGCATCAGGGAGGTGGACAGAATAGTGGTGAAAGATTGAGAATACTGGTTAACTCTTGCATCAGGGAGGTGGACAGAATAGTGGTGAAAGATTGAGAATACTGATTAACTCTTTCATTCAGGAGGTGGAGAGTATTGTGGTGAAACATTGAGAATACTGGTTAATTCTTGCACTAGGGAGCTGCAGACAATAGTGGTGAAAGATTGAGAATACTGGTTAACTCTTGCATCAGAGAGGTGGACAGAATAGTGGTGAAAGATTGAGAATACTGTTGAACTCTTGCATTCAGGAGGTGGACAGTATAGTGGTGAATGATTGAGAATACTGGTTAACTCTTGCATTAGGGAGGTGGACAGAGTAGAGGTGAAAAATTGAGAATACTGGTTAACTCTTGCACTAGGGAGGTGGAGACAATAGTGGTGAAAGATTGAGAATGCTTGTTAACTTGCATTCAGAAGGTGGACAGAATAGTGGTGAAAGATTGAGAATGCTGGTTAACTCGTGCATTAGGGAGGTGGACAGAATAGTGGTGAAAGATTGAGAATACTGGTTAACTCTTGCATTAGAGAGGTGGAGACAATAGTGGTGAAAGATTGAGAATACTGGTTAACTCTTGTATCAGGGAGAGGGACAGAATAGTGGTGAAAGATTGAGAATACTGGTTAACTCTTGCATTAGGGAGGTGGACAGAATAGTTGTGAAAGATTGAGAATACTGGTTAACTCTTGCATTAGGGAGGTGGACAGAATAGTGTTGAAAGACTGAGAATACTGGTTAACTCTTGCATTAGGGAGGTGGACAGAATAGTAATGAAAGATTGAGAATGCTGGTTAACTCTTGCATCAGGGTGGAGACAATAGTGGTGAGAAAGTAAGGCCTCTTATCAAATTATATTGACATTTTTTGACCAAATAGTTAGGAGTATATGAAATTTCAATAAAATTGCTAGCAAGATCTGCCCCCAAGCTTGAAAGAGGCAGAGACAGCAAGGAAGTGGTTCTCAGAGTGGGGTGTGACGAATAGACTGCATCAGTAGTCAGTAGGGAGCTGTGAAAGAAGACTGCAGCAGTGTGTGGACAGAGATGGCAGGTGGAAATAGACTGCATCAGTAGTCAGTAGGGAGCTGTGAAAGAAGACTGCAGCAGTGTGTGGACAGGGATGGCAGGTGGAAATAGACTGCATCAGTAGTCAGTAGGGAGCTGTGAAAGAAGACTGCAGCAGTGTGTGGACAGAGATGGCAGGTGGAAATAGATAGGCGTGTTTTGTACAGGGACTGCCACTTGTAGGTGTGATGGCTTCCTGCTCCAGCTCTTGTGTTCTTGTGTACTACTGCTACTTGGAAGGCTCTGCAATGGTGCCACCTTAAGTCCACTGCAACACACTTGTCCTCCAATGTACGATAATGCACCAAGGTCCTTAAGAATGGCATTTATTGATTTTATGATTATGATTATTATTTTTTTTTTTTTTTTTACAGTGTCTCTCTTACATAGAAATACAATAATAAAAAGTGCAATATATTTTTTGGAGGTGGTTTGTTATTTGTTATTTGGTAACTTTGTTTTTTGCGTTTAATGACAAATTAAGTTGGTGGCAAGAGGAGTAGACGTTTCAAGTTACCCTCCATTTCCACCCATGGCTTGCTGGTTCTCTAACACTTGGTCAAAATTTATGAATCATTAATAAATGATTCAAAGGTTAGGAGGAGAAAGTGGAGATTGAGGCATGTAGCATGGGAGAATTTCCAGGTAGACTTGAGTGAAAGTGTGAGGATGGAAGCCTGAATGGCATGGATGAAATGAACGACAGACAGGATGCCGCAGCCAGCCAGCCAGACAGGGTACGTGAGAACGAGTGCCGGGAAGCGTGCATGTAAGCCGTGGTGGAGTGACGAGATTAGGGATGCTGGAAAGGAAGGAAAGAGACTAAATAGGGTGTGCAGGCAGTTGAGAAAGAGGAGGCGGAGAGTGAGCACCAGAATGCACGGACAGCGTGTGTGAGTCAGCAGCGAGTGACGAAGCGAAAGGTAATGAATGCTAAAGTTAGGTGTGAGAGAAGTGTGCTTCAGTCCAGAAGAGAGAAAGGTGTTTGTTACTGTATGTAAAGCGTATGTACCTCACGTCATTATTCCTCGGCATTTATAAGTGAAATGTTCAATAGTTTTCTATTTGCATGAAAACGTGTAATATGTGTAAGTATCAGTATTTAATGCTATATTAAGCACCAAAGCCGATGCTCACTTGTTAGTAGTGTGGGGTTAACCTGCTAGTCGCCTGCGGGCATCACTCACGGCCAAGTCGCGCTCAGACAAAGACAGGCAGGATGGTGACCGAGGTAAATACTTTAATTTTGTAGTTAAAACTGATTGTCATAGTGCCAAGTTAATTGCATGTATTGTTAATGAATATTGTAATATGTTGAAAGCGTTTAATATCCGTGCATAATGTTATTTTGTAAGAAATTGAGACCGAGAACTTGTTCGCAGTTCTTACGGTCATGCCTACCTGATCACCTGATGATGTAGTTCTTATGAGTGAATCGGCAGATGAGCTTCAAAGTTTGTTGGATGTAGTGGATGGCTATGGTAAAGACTTTGGAGTAAGGTTTAGCAGTGAGGAAAGCAAAGTAATGATTGTGAATAGGTCAGAGGATGAAAGTAATGTGGTATGGAGACTTGGAGAGAATGAGTTGAGACAGGTGCAAGAATACAAGTACTTAGGGATGTGGATGAGTCCTAGTGGGTGTGCAAAGGCAAAGAATGAAAAGATAAGTATGCTAAACCAGTGGGTAGGTCGATTGGGAAGCGCGGCAAGGATGAGAGCAAGTAAGTATGATGTGTTGAGAGAAGTGTGGAAGAGTGTGGCTGTGCCATGTATAATTATAATGTATGGTATGGATGTGATTCCATGCAATGAAAGTGAAATTGATAAGTTAGAAGTGGGCCAGAATAGAATAGCAAGGATGGCACTGAATGCACCGAGGTGCACAGCAGTTGAAGCCTTGAGAGGTGACATGGGATGGAGCACCTTTAGAGAAAGACTCACAAAAGCCACACTTAGGTACAAGATTAGGTTTGAGAGAATGGATGATGCAAAAATTTCAAGGAAGGTGTACCTGTGGAATGAAAGTGGAAGCAAATGGAGGAAGAGATGCATGAGAATGACCGACAGGAATGGATTGCAAGTTGTGTGGGCGATAAGAATGGCTGGTAGGAATCAAAATGAGCGTGAATGGGTGGTAACAAGAGGAGGAAGAGTGGGAGCCGAATGGGATGTGAGAAAATGGAAGAATGAGATAGACAAAGAAGTGAAATGTGTGGGACTGAATGAATGGAAGAATGAGATGGAAAGAAAGAAGACCCTGGAATGGTACAAGGAGAAAGAGGCCCCGAGGTATGAAAGGTGGTATGATGGAAGCCTGGGCGGTGATCTTCTCTTCCGAGCGAGGGCACAGTGTATGGATGTGAATGCAAGGAGTTACAGGTGGTCTGAGTCCCGCAGCAAAGTGTGCCAGATGTGTGACATGGGAGAAGATGAGACGGTGGAACATGTGGTGCTGGAGTGTGTGAAGTATGCCAGAGACAGGAATGAGATGATGCAAGTGATACTGACTGAGTTAGGGCATGATAGGAATGAAAGAGTGGAGAAGACAGGAAAGGAATGGATGGTGGTGTTGCTGGGACTGTGTAGAGAGGCGAATGAAAGGATGATTGAGGCGGTGAAAGAGTTTCTGGAGAGAATGTGGCGTGCCAGGTGTATGAACAATTAGGATAGAGGATGCTGTTCGTTTCTCTTTTTTTTTTTTTTCCCTTTCTACAGGAGTTGCCGATCCAAAGGCCTGGCTCAGGAGTGATCCTGTGCCACCTGTACCATCAAGATCAAGATGTACCATTAAGATCAAGATCAAGATCTGGCGCCAAGTTACTTGTGTGTTTTGTTGTCTGTGTCTGTTGGAGCGTCCGCGTGCTGCGTGGTGGTCAGTGGTCAGGTCACGCTGAGTGTGCGGCAGCTTGCGCCTGTGTCTGAGCTGGCCTGGGTCACCTGTGGTCACCTGTCCACTCTGTGTCTGGTGGAGGGAACAGACAAGACGTCAGCGTGGTGGTCAGTGGTCAGGTCACGCTGTGTGCGGCAGCTTGCGCCTGTGTCTGAGCTGGCCTGGGTCACCTGTGGTCACGTGCGGAGTGGCGGCGCCTCCCTGGGCTCACCTGAGGGCGTGCAGGTAATGGTGGGCGGGGAACAAGTAAATGTCGGGAGGTGAGTGACTAAGGTGGTGGTCACCGTCACTGTTGTTGTGGTTTGTTTGTTTGTTTGTTTGTTGATTTCTTTTATTCCCAAGACGTGGCGGCGCCGTCTGGCTGTCTGCTGGTGCTGCCTGCCAGTGGTCTGACCATTTTGTCGCGAGTGTTTGGGCGTTGTCCTTTCTGGGGATTTCCCGGCCCGTACTGAGTGAGGTTAGGTTAGGTTTTCTTTGCAAGATTTTCCCGTCACAGTGGTGGCAGCCACGCAGGACAAGACACACGGTAATTCTTAAGAAATACACCTCCACACATATCTTATTAATCTTTTCCCCTCTCCCCCAACAAGCTTGGGGCCACGTGGGGAATTGGGTTTGTTTTTGGAGGGGGACATAAAAGACCGATAAATGGACTGAAAATCTAGGGAAATTTCCCTAAAATAAAAAAAATTTGGGGTAAAATTTAAGTTTTAACCAATACTCCAGAATAATTATATACCTATCCTAACCTAACCTAACCGGGGGGGCTGCGCACCCCATGAACCCCCCCCCTGCTATCCGGGGGGGCTGTGTCCCCCTGGATCCCCCTAAGGTTAAAGTGTCATTAAACATCATAGACTTAGTAGCATGGACAAAAGCACCCTGCGTGTAAACCAACGCACGAACGCACGCAGTGTAACTTCAGCACGGACAGGTAAGCAGGACGGATCTCGGGAATACTGGAGAAACTTTAACATTGTATTGTAACCTTAACATCAACGAGCGATCAGTAAAACCTTTACAGACTTGTAGCTATACTACTTACACTTCTTGAAAGCACACCTTATTGAAAATAATCTTGGGTGCGTTGTTCTTAAGATTTTCCAGACACACACCGTCAGTAAGGTTAGTTTGGTCTCCTGGACAAAATTTTCCCGTCACAGTGGTGGCAGCCACGCAGGACAAGACACACACCATCAGTTAGTCTTTTCTGCTTTCTTGTTTTATTTTTGTTATTTTGTTAATTTGTTTAATATTGTTTTTTTTTGTTTGTCGTGCAGAACAGACGCGGTGAAAGAGCAAGGCCAGACTGGCAAGTCCTCCTGTCCATTGTGCCCCAGAGCCTCTCAGATCAGTGGCTGGCAAGTCCTCCCATCCTCTCTGCCCCAGAGCCCCTCAGGTCAGTGGCTGGCAAGTCCTCCCATCCTCTCTACCCCAGAGCCCCTCAGGTCAGTGGCTGGCAAGTCCTCCCATCCTCTCTGCCCAAGAGCCCCTCAGGTCAGTGGCTGGCAAGTCCTCCCATCCTCTCTGCCCCAGAGCCCCTCAGGTCAGTGGCTGGCAAGTCCTCCCATCCTCTCTGCCCCAGATCCCCTCAGGTCAGTGGCTGGCAAGTCCTCCCATCCTCTCTGCCCCAGAGCCCCTCAGGTCAGTGGCTGGCAAGTCCTCCCATCCTCTCTGCCCCAGATCCCCTCAGGTCAGTGGCTGGCAAGTCCTCCCATCCTCTCTGCCCCAGAGCCCCTCAGGTCAGTGGCTGGGGACTCAGAACACTGCACCACTGTTGGCAACACTTGTGTCTTTATCACAAGTTACCACCAACTAAAAGTGATTATCTTACTCTTTGCAACAAGTCAGTTTTTTATTTATTTATTTATGTATTTATATATTTATTTATTTATTTATTTGGATAACCTGAAGATCCACCAGCCCAGTCTTACCACCTAAAGATCCACCAGCCCAGTCCTTTCTGGCTGTTCTATTGCTGCTGTGGTAGACGGTCACTGTTCTTCTCCTAGATCTATTAACAGTGGTGTTCCTCAGGGTTCTGTCCTGTCACCCACTCTCTTCCTATTATTCATCAATGATCTTTTAAACCAAACTTCTTGTCCTATCCACTCCAGTGCTGATGATACCATCCTGCACTTTTCCACGTCTTTTTCTAGACTTCCAACCCTTCAGGAAGTAAACAGTTCATGCAGGGAAGTCACAGACTTCTGATCTCTCCAAAATTCCAGATTAGGGCAGAGCAAACTTGGTATTGTTCAATGCCACAAAAACTCAATTCCTCCATCTATCAACTCGACACAACCTTCCAGACAACTATCCCCTCTTCTTCAATGACACTCAACTGTCCCCCTCTTCTACACTGAACATCCTCGGTCTCTACTTTACTTATAATCTGAACTGGAAACTTCACATCTCATCTCTAGCAAAAACAGCTTCTAGGAAGTCAGGTGTTCTGAGATGTCTCCGCCAGTTTTTCTCACCCCCCCCCCCCGAAGCTGCTAACTTTGTACAGGGGCCTTATCTGTCCATGTATGGAGTATGCTTCACATGTCTGGGGGGGTTCCACTCATACCATTCTTCTAGACAGGTTGGAATCAAAAGCTTTTTGTCTCATCAACTCCTCTCCTCTAACTGACTGTCTTCAGCCTTTCTCTCATCGCCGCAGTGTTGCATCTCGTGCTGTCTTTTACAGCTATTTTCATGCTAACTGCTCTTCTGATCTTGCTAACTGCATGCTTCCCCTCCTCCCACAGCCTTGCTGCTCAACACTTTCTTCTTTCTCTCATCACTATTCTGTGCACCTCTCTAATGCAAGAGTTAACCAGTATTCTCAATCATTCATCCCTTTTCTCTGGTAATATTGGAGCTCCCTGCCTGCTTCTCTATTTTCACCTTCGTATGACTTGAATTCCTTCAAGAGGGAGGCTTCAACACACTTATCCTGCAATTTTTGACAACTGCCTTGGACCCTGTTCAGTGACCAGCATCTCAGTGGGCCCCCCCCCCTCTCTCTCTGTCTCTCTCTGTCTCTGTCTCTCTCTGTCTCTGTCTCTCTCTGTCTCTGTCTCTCTCTGTCTCTGTCTCTCTCTCTGTCTCTGTCTCTCTCTGTCTCTGTCTCTGTCTTTCTCTCTCTGTCTTTCTGTCTGTCTGTCTCTGTTCTCTCTCTCTCTCTCTCTCTCTCTCTCTCTCTCTCTCTCTCTCTCTCTCTCTCTCTCTCTCTCTCTCTCTCTCTCTCTCTCTCTCTCTCTCTCTCTCTCTCTCTCTCTCTCTCTCTCTCTCTCTCTCTCTCTCTCTCTCTCTCTCTCTCTCTCTCTCTCTCTCTCTCTCTCTCTCTCTCTCTCTCTCTCTCTCTCTCTCTCTCTCTCTCTCTCTCTCTCTCTCTCTCTCTCTCTCTCTCTCTCTCTCTCTCTCTCTCTCTCTCTCTCTCTCTCTCTCCTGGACACCAGACAGGCAGGAAGCCCCTCGCTGCCTGTGTGGTGACGGTCTCCTCTGTTACAGGTGCAAGGTCGGTGTGCATCCTTGGTGCAGCCCCAGGGTTCCTGCAGGAACAGCCACGGCCAGGAGCAGCGTTGCAATGGAGGGTGCGAGGCCAGGCAGCAGCAGCAGCAGCGGCAGTAGTAACAGCCTGGAGCAGCAGGTGACCCAAGGCGGGAGGACCTACACTTGTGACCACTGCGGCAAAGTGTGCTCCACCAAGGCTGCCATTGCCAGACACGTCCTCTCCCATGCCAGCAAGACAAGGCTGAGAGGCAGGAGTGGCCCCGCTGAACACACTGCCACCCACACTGGTGGCAGGAACCACAAGTGTGACCTCTGCAGGAAGACATTTGTCCGGAAGAGTCATCTTGCCTCACACATCCTCACCCACACTGGGGAGAGAAAGTTCCAGTGCCTGGAGTGTGGGAAAAGATTTACTAAGGGGAGTCATCTTAACAGACACATCCTCACCCACACTGGGGAGAGAAAGTTCCAGTGCCTGGAGTGTGGGAAAAGATTTACCCAGAAGGGTTCCCTTAACACACACATCCTCACCCACACTGGGGAGAGAAAGTTCCAGTGCCTGGAGTGTGGGAAAAGATTTACCTGGAAGGGTTCCCTTAACACACACATCCTCACCCACACTGGGGAGAGAAAGTTCCAGTGCCTGGAGTGTGGGAAAAGATTTACCCAGAAGGGTACTCTTGACAGTCACATCCTCACCCACACTGGGGAGAGAAAGTTCCAGTGCCTGGAGTGTGGGAAAAGATTTACCCAGAAGAGTAATCTTAACACACACATCCTCACCCACACTGGGGAGAGAAAGTTCCAGTGCCTGGAGTGTGGGAAAAGATTTACCCAGGAGAGTCATCTTAACACACACATCCTCACCCACACTGGGGAGAGAAAGTTCCAGTGCCTGGAGTGTGGGAAAAGATTTACCCGGAAGGGTACTCTTGAGAGACACATCCTCACCCACACTGGGGAGAGAAAGTTCCAGTGCCTGGAGTGTGGGAAAAGATTTACCCGGAAGGGTTCCCTTAACACACACATCCTCACCCACACTGGGGAGAGAAAGTTCCAGTGCCTGGAGTGTGGGAAAAGATTTACCCAGGAGAGTCATCTTAACACACACATCCTCACCCACACTGGGGAGAGAAAGTTCCAGTGCCTGGAGTGTATGAAAAAATTTACCCAGAAAAGTGATCTTAACAGACACATCCTCATCCACACTGGGGAGAGAAAGTTCCAGTGCCTGGAGTGTGGGAAAAGATTTACCCAGAAGGGTACTCTTGACAGTCACATCCTCACCCACACTGGGGAGAGAAAGTTCCAGTGCCTGGAGTGTGGGAAAAGATTTACCCACAAGGGTACTCTTAACACACACATCCTCACCCACACTGGAAAGAAGAAGAGAAAACATCCAAAATCATAGCTGTTGCAGTCCCCGGTGACTCCGGCCTCAGTAGAGCTGAAAGGCACAAAACTACAAAATATCACGACCTAAAAAGTGACCTGGGAACAACATGGTCGCCGATGGACACCGGTATAATACCAGTGGTGGTGTGGGCGACAGGGCTAATGAAGAAAACCTGGAGAGCTGCCTGGAGGCAATCCCCGGTCGCCCAAGTGCCCACGAGGTACACACAGCTGCGGTCAAGGGAACGGTCGCCACGCTGAACATAACCCTCGGATGGAATGCCGGCGCTGCTGAGGGTGTGACCGCTAACACCAGGCTTGGGGCCCATTGCACTCACCAGACAACAAAACAGGAAAGTGCAGAAAACTGGGAGAGAAAGTTCCCGTGCCTGCAGTGTGGGAAAAGATTTACCCACAAAGGTAATCTTAACACACACATCCTCACCCACACTGGGGCTTGTACAAACTCAGTGCACCCTGAGTGTAGGAAGACAGAAGGAAGCAGAAACAGAAGGATTTCCTCTGAACCACTGGAGAGAGAAACTGCAGCAGAGGATCACCCATCAAAGAGAAGAAATCTGGCAGATAACAAGCTTCCTGCAAGACCAAAACCACACAAGGAACCTCCTCAAGAAAACAGACAGAATGACAGCAAGGCGCAGCGCAAGCAACGGCCGGCCGGGCAGAAGACCGGCAGGGGCCGAGCCCCGGCCGAAGCCTTGGCACCACAAATGAGGACAAAGACAAGAAAATAAAGGCCAGAAAGATGAAGAGGCAGCTTGCAGAAAAGCCAGGGGTGGTGTGCAGGCACATGGCTAAGACCTCAATAGAAGTACAAGACCCACCCAAGAAAGAAGTGGCCGAAGGATGCTGGAGGCCACTGCAGGAAGACCCACGCAGCATCAGGCAGCCATGGGGATACACACTACCGCAGTTAAACACACAAGTAAACAGCAACATTGCCAGCTGTTCAACTTTCTGAAAACGGGGAGAGTATGTTCCCGTGCCTGCAGTGTGGGAAAAGATTTACCTACAAAGGTAATCTTAACACACACATCCTCACCCACACTGGGGCTTGTACAAACTCAGTGCACCCTGAGTGTAGGAAGACAGAAGGAAGCAGAAACAGAAGGATCTGCTCTGAACCACTGGAGAGAGAAACTGCAGCAGAGGATCACCCATCAAAGAGAAGAAATCACAAATGAGAAAGCACCACAAATAAGGACAAAGACAAGAAGGCAGCTTACAGAAAAGCCAGGGGTGGTGTGCAGACACATGGCAAAGACCTCAATAGAAGTACAAGACCCACCCGAGAAAGAAGTGGCCGAGGGATGCTGGAGGCCACTGCTGGAAGACCCCACGCAGCATCAGGCAGCCCCGGGGATACAGACCACCACGGTTAAACACACAAGTAAACAACAACAATGCCAGCTGTTCAACTTACACAGAAAGGTCTGCTGAGAAAGAGAGGGAGTCAGTGCAGCAAGTTTGAGGCTCCAGGTGTAGACAAAGCCCCAAGTTTTGGGTCAGAAAGATTACACAAGTGCACCGTTCCTTGCACTCGTTTGTACCAGACTACAGAAAGGAAAAGAGGAGCCCCCACAATGGCTGGCCACTGGAAACACCAGCCTGCCACCAAACGCCAGCCAGACTCCACTGCCAGCCAGACACAGATCCGTCCGCTGCCCGTCAACAACACGCAGGTGGCCGACAGAGACACCGGCGTGGAGTTTGGTCTGGTGGAGTGCTCCACATGCACTGGCAGGACTGGCAAGAAGGTAGCACCAGAAACACACACACTGGTGAACAGGACTGCATTCAACACCTTGCTCAACACTCCACATGCAAGTGTTTGGGAACACAAGAGAATGCCACACTACAACACAAAAAATGAGAAAAACAATCAACAAAGAATTACCTTAACACCTTGAAAAAGATTCGCAGGTCAGAACTAACACCAAAAAACAAGACTACTGCCAGAAACCAGCTGGCAGTACCAGTAGTGACTTGTGGGTGTGGTGTGGTGTGGTGACTGGCCACAAGACTACTGCCACAAACCAGCTGGCAGTACCAGTAGTGACTTGTGGGTGTGGTGTGGTGTGGTGACTGGCCACAAGACTACTGCCACAAACCAGCTGGCAGTACCAGTAGTGACTTGTGGGTGTGGTGTGGTGTGGTGTGGTGACTGGCCACAAGACTACTGCCACAAACCAGCTGGCAGTACCAGTAGTGACTTGTGGGTGTGGTGTGGTGTGGTGACTGGCCACAAGACTACTGCCACAAACCAGCTGGCAGTACCAGTAGTGACTTGTGGGTGTGGTGTGGTGTGGTGTGGTGACTGGCCACAAGACTACTGCCACAAACCAGCTGGCAGTACCAGTAGTGACTTGTGGGTGTGGTGTGGTGTGGTGACTGGCCACAAGACTACTGCCACAAACCAGCTGGCAGTACCAGTAGTGACTTGTGGGTGTGGTGTGGTGTGGTGACTGGCCAAAAGGTTTATTCTGAAATGTAATCTTGACAAACATCCTCACCCACACTGTGGTAAGGAAGTACAGGTGTGGTGTTTGTGGCAGTGTTTCTGTAGGAAGAGTGGTGTTGCCAGACACATCCAAACACTCCTGTGGGGGTGAGGTGTTGTGGATGTGCTGGTGGTGTGTGAGGGACTTGGAGTGACTAGTGTTTGTGTGTTGTTACTTTGTACTCAAGTGTTGGAATAAACTTTTGTTGCTAGAATGCTGAGTAATGTTGTTATACAGTAAATAATGTGTGTGTGTGTGTGTGTGTGTACAAAATGGCCAATAATAAACTTACCATGACAGACAGAGTAGTGGATGACTGGAATAGACTCAGTAGTCAGGTTGTTAGTGCTGAGTCATTACAGAGCTTTGAAATATTAGACAAATGTATGGACAGGGATGACAGGTGGAAATAGACAGGCATGTTTTGTACAGGGACTGCCACGTGCAGGCCTGACGGCTTCCTGCACCAACCCTTGTGTTCTTGTGTGCTGCTGCTGCTGCTGCTGCTGCAAAATCTCTTCCTATTAATCCCTTTCTTTGCTGTGAATGCTTGTGGAGGTTTTACACATTGCTTTTAGTGCTGCGAAGTGTTGACTGTCGCTGTGAAAGGGTTGAAAGGTTAATGATCCTGGGAGGCAAAGAAAACTGCTGGTCTGTGCATCAATAGCCGTGGTGTTCTGATGGTCTGCCTTCTTCATCACTTCTCACCAAAACAAGAAAACAACAAAACTTGATTGAAAAACAAGCCACAGAGACAGGCAGAGCGGGTGGGAGTGCAGGGGAGAGGGAGAGGGAGAGAGGACGGTGTGGGAGACAAGACAGATATGGAGAGAGATGATACTTAACATTGCATCTCTTGCTATTCAAAGCTAGGTGAGTGTGTTGAAGCCTCCCTCCTGAAAGAGTTCAAGTCACCGGCAGGGGGAAACAGCAGCAGGCAGGGAGTTCAGGAGTGTGCCAGTAAAGGGGATGAGAGACTGAGAATACTGGTTAACTCTTGCATCAGGGAGGTGGACAGAATAGTGGTGAAAGATTGAGAATACTGATTAACTCTTTCATTCAGGAGGTGGACAGTATAGTGGTGATAGATTGAGAATATTGGTTAATTCTTGCACCAGGGAGCTGCAGACAATAGTGGTGAAAGATTGAGAATACTGGTTAACTCTTGCATCAGAGAGGTGGACAGAATAGTGGTGAAAGGTTGAGAATACTGATTAACTCTTGCATTCAGGAGGTGGACAGTATAGTGGTGAAGGATTGAGAATACAGGTTAACTCTTGCATTAGATAGGTGGACAGAGTAGTAGTGAAAAATTGAGAATACTGGTTAACTTGCACTACGGAAGTGGAGACAATAGTGCTGAAAGATTGAGAATGCTGGTTAACTTGCATTCAGAAGGTGGACAGAATAGTGGTGAAAGATTGAGAATGCTGGTTAAATCGTGCATTAGGGAGGTGGACAGAATAGTGGTGAAAGATTGAGAATACTGGTTAACTCTTGCATTAGAGAGGTGGAGGCAATAGTGGTGAAAGATTGAGAATACTTGTTAACTCTTGCATTAGGGAGGTGGACAGAATAGTGGTGAAATATTGAGAATACTGGTTAACTCTTGCATTAGGGAGGTGGACTGATAAGTGGTGAAAGACTGAGAATACTGGTTAACTATTGCATTAGGGAGGTCAACAGAATACTGGTTAAATCTTGCATCAGGGAGGTGGACAAAATAGTGGTGAAAGATTGAGAATACTGGTTAACTCTTGCATCAAGGAAGTGGACAGAATAGTGGTGAAAGATTGAGAATACTGGTTAAATCTTGCATCAGGGAGGTGGACAGAATAGTGGTGAAAGATTGAGAATACTGGTTAACTCTTGCATCAGGGAGGTGGACAGAATAGTGGTGAAAGATTGAGAATACTGGTTAACTCTTGCATCAGGGAGGTGGACAGAATAGTGGTGAAAGATTGAGAATAATGGTTAACTCTTGCATCAGGGAGGTGGACAGAATAGTGATAAAAGATTGAGAATACTGGTTAACTCTTGCATCAGAGAGGTGGACAGGATAGTGGTGGAAGATTGAGAATACTGGTTAACTCTTGCATCAGGGTGGAGACAATAGTGGTGAGAAAGTAAGGCCTCTTATCAAATTATATTGAGATTTTTTGGCCAAATAGTTAGGAGTATATAAAATTTCAATAAAATTGCTAGCAAGATCTGCCCCCAAGCTTGAAAGAGGCAGAGACAGCAAGGAAGTGGTTCTCAGAGTGGGGTGTGACGAATAGACTGCATCAGTAGTCAGTAGGGAGCTGTGAAAGAAGACTGCAGCAGTGTGTGGACAGAGATGGCAGGTGGAAATAGATAGGCGTGTTTTGTACAGGGACTGCCACTTGTAGGTGTGATGGCTTCCTGCTCCAGCTCTTGTGTTCTTGTGTACTACTGCTACTTGGAAGGCTCTGCAATGGTGCCACCTTAAGTCCACTGCAACACACTTGTCCTCCAATGTACGATAATGTACCAAGGTCCTTAAGAATGGCATTTATTGATTTTATGATCATTATTATTATTTATTTATTTTTTTACAGTGTCTCTCTTAAATAGAAAAACAATAATAAAAAGTGTAATATATATATATATATTTTTTTTTGGTTATTTGGTAACTTTGTTTTTCGCGTTTAATGACAAATTAAGTTGGTGGCAAGAGGAGTAGACATTTCAAGTTACCCTCCATTTCCACCCATGGCTTGCTGGTTCTCTAACACTTGGTCAAAATTTATGAATCATTAATAAATGATTATTTGTTTGATATTGTAAAGAAAAAGAAAAAAAAAACGAAAAAAGTGCCAGCAGAAATCTGTGTGTAGAGTGCCGTTAGAAAAACAAAAAATGAAGACAAGACTAAGAGTGACGACGATGGGAGGCATGAATGCGCACACCGGTGTTGTAGGTGAGGAGGTGAATAGGAATGGTGAGATGCTTGATGAGTTTGTGAGTGAGATGGACGTGGAAAACCTGAATGAGACCCTGGCGTGGTGTGGCAGGAAGCAGCAGTCTGCGATTGACTACAAGCTAGTGAATGGGAGGATGGTGAGAGTGTGTACTGCATGTGCATTGATGAGCACGTTGTGACGGACTTTGTCTCAGAACATAGTATGCTGGCGTTAGAATGTTGAGTGGGAGAAGAATGAAAAGATAAGCATGGTGAACCAGTGGGTGGGTCGACTAGGAAGTGCAGCAAGGATGAGAGCCAGTAAGTATGACGTGCTGCGAGAACTTTGGAAGAGCGTGGCTGTTCCGAGCATTGTGTTTGGTATGGACGTGATTGTGTGGAATGAGAATGAACTAGAGAATGTAAAAGTAGGAGAGAATAGAGTAGCAAGAATGGCACTGAATGCACCAAGGTATGCAGCGATAGAGGCTTTTTAGGGGAGACATGGGCTGGAGTACTTTGAGAGAGAGAGAGAGAGAGAGAGAGAGTAGCAGGTGGGGGAAGAAGTGTGTTAGGATGGCAGTTAAAAAAGGCTTGGAAACTAGGTGGGCTTTTCAGCGGCTTGAGGGGACGCATGTTGAGAGTGACTGGAGTATGATTGCTAGAAATGGAGAGGGTTTAGATTGGGGTGTAAGAAAGTGGAAGAGTGAGATGGAGTAGTGAAACATGTGGGACTGAGTGAATGGAAGAGTAAGATGGAACAAAAGAGTACTTTGGCGTGGTATTGGCGAGAGAAAGAGGCCCCGACGTATGCTAGGTGGTATAATGGAAGCCTGAGAGGCGATCTCTTTCGAGCGAGGGCACAGTGTATGGATGTGAATGCAGGGAGTTACAGATGGTCCGAGTCCAGCAGCGAAGTGTGCCAGACGTGTGACATGGGAGAGGATGAGACGGTGGAGCGTGTGGTGCTGGAGTGTGTGAAGTATGCCAGAGACAGGAATGAGATGATGCAAGTGGTGCTGAGGGAACTGGGGAACGTCACAGTGGAGAAGACAGGAAGGGAGTGGATGGTGTTGCTGCTGGGACTGTGTGGGGAGACGAATGGAAGGATGATTGAGGCTGTCAAAGTGTTTCTGCAGAAAATGTGGACCGCTAGATGTAGGAGTTAGTGGTGTGAAATATGGCGTCTGTTTTACGTTTGCCTTTTTTTTTTTTTTTTTTTTCCTCTCTAACGGGAGTTATCAATAAAAAAAAAGAAAACTGACATGAGCAATCCCCAGGTATGAAAGATGATGCATGTTTTTCTGTTTAATATTTTTGTTTTTTCCTGTTTTTCGTACAGGATTTGCCGTTATGAAGGCTTGATTCAGGAGTAATCCCAAGCCTCCCTAGGCGTCAAAATCAAGATTAAGTTCGAGCCACCCTGAAGAAAGAACTTTTTGGTGAGCTGTGGCGGTGTGTACAAGTGGCTTTGCCTTGCTCTCTGAGTTTTCTCTGAGTTTTGTGGTTTATGTTCTCTTGCCTGTGTGCTGAAATACCCTGAAAATGGTGATGAGCGCGTGTGGTTCATGCGAGGAGAGTGTGGCGAACAAGCAAAGGGCTGTGGCATGCGAGAGATGCATGGCCTGGTTCCATGTAGCCTGTGTGGGCATGAGGGAGGCCAACATGAAGGCGCTGGGGTTCGAGCTTCTGGTGTTCCTCTGCAGGGAATGCCTGAGCAAGAGCCTCAATGAGTGGAGGAACCAGGATGAGGAAAAAGAAGAGAGAGTGGAGCAGAGCACCCAGACAGAAAACCTGATGAAAGAGGCAGAAGCACAGACGACGAAGACTGAAGAGAGAAAAGACCAGCAAGAAGTGGTGGAAGTGGCCAGAACAGACAGACGCCCAAGGAAGAAGAGAATGGTAATCAAGAAAGCCCCAGTACGTGTCATTGGAGACAGCATGGTAAGGAAGACTCCCGACTTTGTGAGAAGGGAAATTGAGTGCACCAGCATGGGAGGTGCTAAGATCCAAGACGTCAAGAGGAAAGTCAAGGAAGAAGTGCAAGAAATGGAAGAGAGAAGCCTGCTAGTTGTCCAAGGAGGAGGCAACAACTTAGTAGAGGCAGGTGCTGAAGACACAGTAAAGGAAGTGATAGAAGCAGTGAGGGCAGCAGAAGAAAAGAAGATGTGTGTGGCTGTGGTGGGGGTCCTGCGGCGCCCACGGGAAGGAGTGCAGTAGGAGAAGGTCAGAAGAGAAACGAACCGCAAGATATGCATGGAACTCATGAAGGTCAAGATGGAATGGATGGCAGATAAGAAGGGCAACGTGAGCTTCCTGGACATGGATGGGATCCTCGACCAGGACAAATTCTTCGGGAGAGACGGGGTCCACCTCAACCACAACGGGAATGAGAGGCTAGGACGTCGACTGGCCGAGTGGATGAGGGCGAGGCAGGTGTGTTGTGTGGACGAGGCATGACGAGGAGGACCCACTGATGTCAGCGAACATGGAAGAAAAGAGACTAGCCAGGCAAGTAAATGTGTGAAGATTGGCTGTATGAATGTGAGAGGATGGGGTGTGGGCAAGTTTGAGGATGTATGCAAGGAGCTCAGGGAGTGGAGGTTCGACTTAGTCGGGCTCACTGAGACTCACCTGAGAGATGATGTACGAATGGAGGGATGCGAGTATGTTATGACTGGAAAGGAGCGTAAGGCACAGGAAACGAGTAGAAATGGAAATGAGGAAATGAGTAGACAGTGTAGATGGCTGAGGAAAAAGAGGCATGAAAGCGATGAGGCAAAGAATGAGTATGAGAATGCATGGGCCGCGTATGTGAAGCAGCAGCGGTTCACAAGACGAATGATAATGAATGCTAAAGTGAAGAGTGAAAGGAGTATGATTCAATCTTTAAGGGAGAAAGGTATGGAAGGTGGCCGTGAATGGTACAAGTTCATGAGAGGTGAGAATATGTGAGGCAGTGTTGGCGTGGAGAGTCTAAAAGTGGAGGGTGTAGTTATAACAGAGAAGGACGGAATCAGGGAGGCAATCAAAGGGTTCTGGGAAGAAGTAGGTGGGGTAGGTGAGATGTTTAGTGTGAGAGAAGAATGTGTAACACTGGAAAGGAAGAATGCAGATGAACTGGATGAAAGAATCAGTAGGGATAAAGTGGCGAGGTGTGTGAGAAGGCAGAAGAATGGCAAGGCAGCAGGTCCAGATGATATACCCTATGAGTTCTACAAGAATGGTGGGGAGGTAGTGATAGACAGAATGACTGAGTTATTCAACCGAGTGTGTGATGAAGAGAGAGTGCCAAGAAAGTGGAATGAGAGCAGAGTGTGTCTGTTGCATAAGGGGGGATTTAAGAGTAAGAATGAGCTGAAGAACTACAGGCCAATTGCATTAGTGAGTACAATAAGTAAAGTTTTCAGTGCAGTGTTGAATGAGAGACTGTGTAAATGGATTGAGAGAGCTGGAGTGCTGGGTGAAGAACAGAATGGTTTTCGTAGGGACAGGAGAGCTGAGGACAATATGTTTGTGGTGAATGAAATGATTGAGAAGAAAAAGAAGGATGGGGGTAATTTGGATATAGAGAAAGCTTATGATAGAGTGAACAGAGAAATGCTAGGTAGAGTCTTAGAAAAGATTGGATTGAGTGCAAAGATAGTTAACATAGTGCAAAGTATGTATGTGGACACAAGAGCTAGATACAGGCTAGGAGACATAGAAACAGACTGGGTGATGAGTGAGAGAGGAGTTAGGCAGGGCTGTATATTGTCACCAACCCTTTTTAGCCTGTATACAGAGGAGCTAGCAGCCAGGATGAGAAGAATGAATGTAGGGGTAAGTGTGGGGAATGAAAAATATGTGTGCTCCTTTATGCAGATGACGTAGTTGTTATGAGTGAATCGGCAGATGAGCTTCAAAGTTTGTTGGATGTAGTGGATGGCTATGGTAAAGACTTTGGAGTAAGGTTTAGCAGTGAGAAAAGCAAAGTAATGATTGTGAATAGGTCAGAGGATGAAAGTAATGTGGTATGGAGACTTGGAGAGAATGAGTTGAGACAGGTGCAAGAATACAAGTACTTGGGGATGTGGATGAGTCCTAGTGGGTGTGCAAAGGCAAAAAATGAAAAGATAAGTATGGTAAACCAGTGGGTAGGTCGATTGGGAAGCGCGGCAAGGATGAGAGCAAGTAAGTATGATGTGTTGAGAGAAGTGTGGAAGAGTGTGGCTGTGCCATGTATAATGTATGGTATGGATGTGATTCCATGCAATGAAAGTGAAATTGATAAGTTAGAAGTGGGCCAGAACAAAGTAGCAAGGATGGCACTGAGTGCACCGAGGTGCACAGCAGTTGAAGCCTTGAGAGGTGACATGGGATGGAGCACCTTTAGAGAAAGACTGACAAAAGCCACACTTAGGTACAAGATTAGGTTTGAGAGAATGGATGATGCAAGAATATAAAGGAAGGTGTACCTGTGGAATGAAAGTGGAAGCAAATGGAGGAAGAGATGCATGAGAATGACCGACAGGAATGGATTGCAAGTTGTGTGGGCGATAAGAATGGCTGGGAGGAATCAAAATGAGCGTGAATGGGTGGTAACAAGAGGAGGCAGAGTGGGAGCCGAATGGGATGTGAGAAAATGGAAGAATGAGATAGACAAAGAAGTGAAATGTGTGGGACTGAATGAATGGAAGAATGAAATGGAAAGAAAGAAGACCCTGGAATGGTACAAGAAGAAAGAGGCCCCGAGGTATGAAAGGTGGTATGATGGAAGCCTGGGCGGTGATCTTCTCTTCCGAGCGAGGGCACAGTGTATGGATGTGAATGCAAGGAGTTACAGGTGGTCTGAGTCCCGCAGCAAAGTGTGCCAGATGTGTGACATGGGAGAGGATGAGACGGTGGAACATGTGGTGCTGGAGTGTGTGCAGTATGCCAGAGACAGGAATGAGATGATGCAAGTGATACTGACTGAGTTAGGGCATGATAGGAATGAAAGAGTGGAGAAGACAGGATAGGAATGGATGGTGTTGTTGCTGGGACTGTGTAGAGAGGCGAATGAAAGGATGATTGAGGCGGTGAAAGAGTTTCTGGAGAGAATGTGGCGTGCCAGGTGTATGAACAATTAGGATAAAGGATACTGTTCGTTTCTCTTTTTTTTTTTTTTTTTTTTTCCTTCTACAGGAGTTGCCGATCCAAAGGCCTGGCTCAGGAGTGATCCTGTGCCACCTGTACCATCAAGATCAAGATCAAGATCTGGCGCCAAGTTACTTGTGAGAAAAGCAAAGTAATGATTGTGAATAGATCAGAGGATGAAAGTAATGTGGTATGGAGACTTGGAGAGAATGAGTTGAGACAGGTGCAAGAATACAAGTACTTAGGGATGTGGATGAGTCCTAGTGGGTGTGCAAAGGCAAAGAATGAAAAGATAAGTATGCTAAACCAGTGGGTAGGTCGATTGGGAAGCGCGGCAAGGATGAGAGCAAGTAAGTATGATGTGTTGAGAGAAGTGTGGAAGAGTGTGGCTGTGCCATGTATAATGTATGGTATGGATGTGATTGCATGGAATGAAAGTGAAATTGATAAGTTAGAAGTGGGCCAGAACAAAGTAGCAAGGATGGCACTGAGTGCACCGAGGTGCACAGCAGTTGAAGCCTTGAGAGGTGACATGGGATGGAGCACCTTCAGAGAAAGACTGACAAAAGCCACACTTAGGTACAAGATTAGGCTTGAGAGAATGGATGATGCAAGAATAGCAAGGAAGGTGTACCTGTGGAATGAAAGTGGAAGCAAATGGAGGAAGAGATGCATGAGAATGACAGACAGGAATGGATTGCAAGTTGTGTGGGCGATAAGAATGGCTGGGAGGAATCAAAAAGAGCGTGAATGGGTGGTAACAAGAGGAGGAAGAGTGGGAGCCGAATGGGATGTGAGAAAATGGAAGAATGAGATAGACAAAGAAGTGAAATATGTGGGACTGAATGAATGGAAGAATGAGATGGAAAGAAAGAAGACCCTGGAATGGTACAAGGAGAAAGAGGCCCCGAGGTATGAAAGGTGGTATGATGGAAGCCTGGGCGGTGATCTTTTCCGAGCGAGGGCACAGTGTATGGATGTGAATGCAAGGAGTTACAGGTGGTCTGAGTCCCGCAGCAAAGTGTGCCAGATGTGTGACATGGGAGAGGATGAGACGGTGGAACATGTGGTGCTGGAGTGTGTGCAGTATGCCAGAGACAGGAATGAGATGATGCAAGTGATACTGACTGAGTTAGGGCATGATAGGAATGAAAGAGTGGAGAAGACAGGAAAGGAATGGATGGTGTTGTTGCTGGGACTGGGTAGAGAGGCCAATGAAAGGATGATTGAGGCGGTGAAAGAGTTTCTGGAGAGAATGTGGCGTGCCAGGTGTATGAACAATTAGGATAGAGGATGCTGTTCGTTTCTCTTTTTTTTTTTCCCCCTTTCTACAGGAGTTGCCGATCCAAAGGCCTGGCTCAGGAGTGATCCTGTGCCACCTGTACCATCAAGATCAAGATCAAGATTGTGTGTTTTGTTGTCTGTGTCTGTTGGAGCGTCCGCGTGCTGCGTGGTGGTCAGTGGTCAGGTCACGCTGAGTGTGCGGCAGCTTGTGCCTGTGTCTGAGCTGGCCTGGGTCACCTGTGGTCACCTGTCCACTCTGTGTCTGGTGGAGGGAACAGACAAGACGTCAGCGTGGTGGTCAGTGGTCAGGTCACGCTGAGTGTGCGGCAGCTTGTGCCTGTGTCTGAGCTGGCCTGGGTCACCTGTGGTCACCTGTCCACTCTGTGTCTGGTGGAGGGAACAGACAAGACGTCAGCGTGGTGGTCAGTGGTCAGGTCACGCTGAGTGTGCGGCAGCTTGCGCCTGTGTCTGAGCTGGCCTGGGTCACCTGTGGTCACGTGGCGGCGCCTCCCTGGGCTCACCTGAGGGCGTGCAGGTAATGGTGGGCGGGGAACAAGTAAATGTCGGGAGGTGAGTGACTAAGGTGGTGGTCACCGTCACTGTTGTTGTGGTTTGTTTGTTTGTTTGTTTGTTTGTTGATTTCTTTTATTCCCAAGACGTGGCGGCGCCGCCTGGCTGTCTGCTGGTGCTGCCTGCCTGTGGTCTGACCATTTTGTCGCGAGTGTTTGGGCGTTGTCCTTTCTGGGGATTTCCCGGCCCATACTGAGTGAGGTTAGGTTAGGTTAGGTTTTCTGGGCAAGATTTTCCCGTCACAGTGGTGGCAGCCACGCAGGACAAGACACACACCATCAGTTAGTGTTTTCTGCTTTCTTGTTTTATTTTTGTTATTTTGTTAATTTGTTTATTATTGTTTTATTTGTTTGTCTTGCAGGAGAACAGACGCGGTGAAAGAGCAAGGCCAGACTGGCAAGTCCTCCTGTCCATTGTGCCCCAGAGCCTCTCAGATCAGTGGCTGGCAAGTCCTCCCATCCTCTCTGCCCCAGAGCCCCTCAGGTCAGTGGCTGGCAAGTCCTCCCATCCTCTCTGCCCCAGAGCCCCTCAGGTCAGTGGCTGGGGACTCAGAACACTGCACCACTGTTGGCAACACTTGTGTCATTGTCACAAGTTATTATCTTACTCTTTGCAAGAAGTCAGTTTTTTATTTATTTATTTATTTATTTATTTATTTATTTATTTATTTATTTATTTGGATAACCTGAAGATCCACCAGCCCAGTCTTACCACCTGAAGATCCACCAGCCCTGTCCTTTCTGGCCGTTCTATTGCTGCTGTGGTAGACGGTCACTGTTCTTCTCCTAGATCTATTAACAGTGGTGTTCCTCAGGGTTCTGTCCTGTCACCCACTCTCTTCCTATTATTCAACAATGATCTTTTAAACCAAACTTCTTGTCCTATCCACTCCAATGCTGATGATACCACCCTGCACTTTTCCACGTCTTTTTCTAGACTTCCAACCATTCAGGAAGTAAACAGTTCATGCAGGGAAGTCACAGACTACTGATCTCTCCAAAATTCCAGATTAGGGCAGAGCAAACTTGGTATTGTTCAATGCCACAAAAACTCAATTCCTCCATCTATCAACTCGACACAACCTTCCAGACAACTATCCCCTCTTCTTCAATGACACTCAACTGTCCCCCTCTTCTACACTGAACATCCTCGGTCTGTACTTTACTTATAATCTGAACTGGAAACTTCACATCTCATCTCTAGCAAAAACAGCTTTTAGGAAGTCAGGTGTTCTGAGATGTCTCCGCCAGTTTTTCTCACCACCCCCAGCTGCTAACTTTTTACAGGGGCCTTATCCGTCCATGTATGGAGTATGCTTCACATGTCTTGGGGGGTTCCACTCATACCGTTCTTCTAGACAGGTTGGAATCAAAAGCTTTTTGTCTCATCAACTCCTCTCCTCTAACTGACTGTCTTCAGCCTTTCTCTCATCGCCGCAGTGTTGCATCTCGTGCTGTCTTTTACAGCTATTTTCATGCTAACTGCTCTTCTGATCTTGCTAACTGCATGCTTCCCCTCCTCCCACAGCCTTGCTGCTCAACACTTTCTTCTTTCTCTCACCACTATTCTGTGCACCTCTCTAATGCAAGAGTTAACCAGTATTCTCAATCATTCATCCCTTTTCTCTGGTAATACTGGAGCTCCCTGCCTGCTTCTCTATTTCCACCTTCGTATGACTTGAATTCCTTCAAGAGGGAGGCTTCAACACACTTATCCTTATCTCTCTCTCTCTCTCTCTCTCTCTCTCTCTCTCTCTCTCTCTCTCTCTCTCTCTCTCTCTCTCTCTGTCTCTGTCTCTGTCTCTGTCTCTCTCTCTCTCTCTCTCTCTCTCTCTCTCTCTCTCTCTCTCTCTCTCTCTCTCTCTCTCTCTCTCTCTCTCTCTCTCTCTCTCTCTCTCTCTCTCTCTCTCTCTCTCTCTCTCTCTCTCTCTCTCTCGTACACAGACAGGCAGGAAGCCCCTCGCTGCCTGTGTGGTGATGGCCTCCTCTGTTACAGGTGCCAGGTGTATCTTGTCTGTGGAGGCTGTGTGTTAGGCTGAGGCTGAGGCAGGAAGCCCCTCGCTGCCTGTGTAGTGACGGCCTCCTCTGTTACAGGTGCAAGGTCGGTGTGCATCCTTGGTGCAGCCCCAGGGTTCCTGCAGGACCAGCCACGGCCAGGAGCAGCGTAGCAATGGAGGGTGCGAGGCCAGGCAGCAGCAGCAGCAGCAGCAGCAGTAGTAACAGCCTGGAGCAGCAGGCAAGCCCAGGCTGGAGGACCTACACTTGTGACCACTGCGGCAAAGTGTGCTCCACCAAGGCTGCCATTGCCAGACACGTCCTCTCCCATGCCAGCAAGACAAGGCTGAGAGGCAGGAGTGGCCCCGCTGAACACACTGCCACCCACACTGGTGGCAGGAACCACAAGTGTGACCTCTGCGGGAAGACATTTGTCTGGAAGAGTCATCTTGCCTCACACATCCTCACCCACACTGGGGAGAGAAAGTTCCAGTGCCTGGAGTGTGGGAAAAGATTTACCCAGGAGAGTCATCTTAACAGACACATCCTCATCCACACTGGGGAGAGAAAGTTCCAGTGCCTGGAGTGTGGGAAAAGATTTACCCAGGAGAGTCATCTTAACACACACATCCTCACCCACACTGGGGAGAGAAAGTTCCAGTGCCTGGAGTGTGGGAAAAGATTTACCCGGAAGGGTTCCCTTAACACACACATCCTCACCCACACTGGGGAGAGAAAGTTCCAGTGCCTGGAGTGTATGAAAAAATTTACCCAGAAAAGTGATCTTAACACACACATCCTCATCCACACTGGGGAGAGAAAGTTCCAGTGCCTGGAGTGTGGGAAAAGATTTATCAACAAAAGTAATCTTAACAAACACATCCTCATCCACACTGGGGAGAGAAAGTTCCAATGCCTGGAGTGTGGGAAAAGATTTATCCACAAAAATCATCTTAACAGACACATCCTCACCCACACTGGGGAGAGAAAGTTCCAGTGCCTGGAGTGTGGGAAAAGATTTATCCACAAAAATCATCTTAACAGACACATCCTCACCCACACTGGGGAGAGAAAGTTCCAGTGCCTGGAGTGTGGGAAAAGATTTACCCGGAAGGGTTCCCTTAACACACACATCCTCACCCACACTGGGGAGAGAAAGTTCCAGTGCCTGGAGTGTATGAAAAAATTTACCCAGAAAAGTGATCTTAACACACACATCCTCACCCACACTGGGGAGAGAAAGTTCCAGTGCCTGGAGTGTGGGAAAAGATTTACCCGGAAGGGTTCCCTTAACACACACATCCTCACCCACACTGGGGAGAGAAAGTTCCAGTGCCTGGAGTGTGGGAAAAGATTTACCCAGAAGTGTACTCTTGACAGTCACATCCTCACCCACACTGGGGAGAGAAAGTTCCAGTGCCTGGAGTGTGGGAAAAGATTTACCCGGAAGGGTTCCCTTAACACACACATCCTCACCCACACTGGGGAGAGAAAGTTCCAGTGCCTGGAGTGTGGGAAAAGATTTACCCGGAAGGGTACTCTTGAGAGACACATCCTCACCCACACTGGAAAGAAGAGAAAACAGCCAAAATAATAGCTGTTGCAGTCCCCGGTGACTCCGGCCTCAGTAGAGCTGAAAGGCACAAAACTACAAAATATCACGACCTAAAAAGTGACCTGGGAACAACATGGTCGCCGATGGACACCGGTATAATACCAGTGGTGGTGTGGGCGACAGGGCTAATGAAGAAAACCTTGAGAGCTGCCTGGAGGCAATCCCCGGTCGCCCAAGTGCCCACGAGGTACACACAGCTGCGGTCAAGGGAACGGTCGCCACGCTGAACATAACCCTCGGATGGAATGCCGGCGCTGCTGAGGGTGTGACCGCTAACACCAGGCTTGGGGCCCATTGCACTCACCAGACAACAAAACAGGAAAGTGCAGGAAACGGGGAGAGAATGTTCCCGTGCCTGCAGTGTGGGAAAAGATTTACCCACAAAGGTAATCTTAACACACACATCCTCACCCACATTGGGGCTTGTACAAACTCAGTGCACCCTGAGTGTAGGAAGACAGAAGGAAGCAGAAACAGAAGGATCTGCTCTGAACCACCCTGGAGAGAGAAACTGCAGCAGAGGATCACCCATCAAAGAGAAGAAATCTGGCAGATAACAAGCTTCCTGTAAGACCAAAACGACACAAGGAACCTCCTCAAGAAAACAGACAGAATGACAGGAAGGTGCAGCGCAAGCAACGGCCGGCCGGGCGGAAGACCGGCAGGGGCCGAGCCCCGGCCGAAGCCTTGGCACCACAGATGAGGACAAAGACAAGAAAATAAAGGCCAGAAAGATGAAGAGGCAGCTTGCAGAAAAGCCAGGGGTGGTGTGCAGACACATGGCAAAGACCTCAATAGAAGTACAACACCCACCCGAGAAAGAAGTGGCCGAGGGATGCTGCAGGCCACTGCTGGAAGACCCCACGCAGCATCAGGCAGCCCCTGGGATACAGACCACCACGGTTAAACACACAAGTAAACAACAATGCCAGCTGTTCAGCTTACAGAGGAAGGTCTGCTGAGAAAGAGAGTGAGTCAATGCAGCAAGTTTGAGGCTCCAGGTGTAGACAAAGCCCCAAGTTTTGGGTCAGAAAGATTACACGAGTGCACCGTTCCGTGCACTCGTTTGTACCAGACTACAGAAAGGAAAAGAGGAGCCCCCACAATGGCTGGCCACTGGAAACACAAGCCTGCCACCAAACGCCAGCCAGACTCCACTGCCATCCAGACACGGAGCCGTCCGCTGCCCGTCAACAACACGCAGGTGGCCGACAGAGACACCGGTGTGGAGTTTGGTCTGGTGGAGTGCTCCACATGCACCGGCAGGACTGGCAAGAAGGTAGCACCAGAAACACACACACTGGTGAACAGGACTGCATTCAACACCTTGCCATTCAACACCTTGCTCAACACTTCACATGCAGGTGTTTGGGAACACAAGAGAATGCCACACTACAACATAAAAAATGAGAAAAACAATCAACAAAGAATTACCTTAACACCTTGAAAAAGATTCGCAGGTCAGAACTAACACCAAAAAACAAGACTACTGCCACAAACCAGCTGGCAGTACCAGTAGTGACTTGTGGGTGTGGTGTGGTGTGGTGACTGGCCACAAGACTGCTGCCACAAACCAGCTGGCAGTACCAGTAGTGACTTGTGGGTGTGGTGTGGTGTGGTGACTGGCCACAAGACTACTGCCACAAACCAGCTGGCAGTACCAGTAGTGACTTGTGGGTGTGGTGTGGTGTGGTGACTGGCCACAAGACTACTGCCACAAACCAGCTGGCAGTACCAGTAGTGACTTGTGGGTGTGGTGTGGTGTGGTGACTGGCCAAAAGGTTTATTCTGAAATGTAATCTTGACAAACATCCTCACCCACACTGTGGTAAGGAAGTACAGGTGTGGTGTTTGTGGCAGTGTTTCTGTAGGAAGAGTGGTGTTGCCAGACACATCCAAACACTCCTGTGGGGGTGAGGTGTTGTGGATGTGCTGGTGGTGTGTGAGGGACTTGGAGTGACTAGTGTTTGTGTGTTGTTACTTTGTACTCAAGTGTTGGAATAAACTTTTGTTGCTAGAATGCTGAGTAATGTTGTTATACAGTAAATAATGTGTGTGTGTGTGTGTGTGTACAAAATGGCCAATAATAAACTTACCATGACAGACAGAGTAGTGGATGACTGGAATATACTCAGTAGTCAGGTTGTTAGTGCTGAGTCATTACAGAGCTTTGAAATATTAGGCAAATGTATGGACAGGGATGACAGGTGGAAATAGACAGGCATGTTTTGTACAGGGACTGCCACGTGCAGGCCTGACGGCTTCCTGCACCAACCCTTGTGTTCTTGTGTGCTGCTGCTGCTGCTGCTGCTGCAAAATCTCTTCCTATTAATCCCTTTCTTTGCTGTGAATGCTTGTGGAGGTTTTACACATTGCTGTTAGTGCTGCGAAGTGTTGACTGTCGCTGTGAAAGGGTTGAAAGGTTAATGATCCTGGGAGGCAAAGAAAACTGCTGGTCTGTGCATCAATAGCCGTGGTGTTCTGATGGTCTGCCTTCTTCATCACTTCTCACCAAAACAAGAAAACAACAAAACTTGATTGAAAAACAAGCCACAGAGACAGGCAGAGCGGGTGGGAGTGCAGGGGAGAGGGAGAGGGAGAGAGGACGGTGAGGGAGACAAGACAGATATGAAGAGAGATGATACTTAACATTGCATCTCTTGCTATTCAAAGCTAGGTGAGTGTGTTGAAGCCTCCCTCCTGAAAGAGTTCAAGTCACCGGCAGGGGGAAACAGCAGCAGGCAGGGAGTTCAGGAGTGTGCCAGTAAAGGGGATTGAGAGACTGATAATACTGGTTAACTCTTGCATCAGGGAGGTGGACAGAATAGTGGTGAAAGATTGAGAATACTGGTTAACTCTTGCATCAGGGAGGTGGACAGAATAGTGGTGAAAGATTGAGAATACTGGTTAACTCTTGCATCAGGGAGGTGGACAGAATAGTGGTGAAAGATTGAGAATACTGGTTAACTCTTGCATCAGGGAGGTGGACAGAATAGTGGTGAAAGATTGAGAATACTGGTTAACTCTTGCATCAGGGAGGTGGACAGAATAGTGGTGAAAGATTGAGAATACTGATTAACTCTTTCATTCAGGAGGTGGAGAGTATTGTGGTGAAACATTGAGAATACTGGTTAATTCTTGCACTAGGGAGCTGCAGACAATAGTGGTGAAAGATTGAGAATACTGGTTAACTCTTGCATCAGAGAGGTGGACAGAATAGTGGTGAAAGATTGAGAATACTGTTGAACTCTTGCATTCAGGAGGTGGACAGTATAGTGGTGAATGATTGAGAATACTGGTTAACTCTTGCATTAGGGAGGTGGACAGAGTAGAGGTGAAAAATTGAGAATACTGGTTAACTCTTGCACTAGGGAGGTGGAGACAATAGTGGTGAAAGATTGAGAATGCTTGTTAACTTGCATTCAGAAGGTGGACAGAATAGTGGTGAAAGATTGAGAATGCTGGTTAACTCGTGCATTAGGGAGGTGGACAGAATAGTGGTGAAAGATTGAGAATACTGGTTAACTCTTGCATTAGAGAGGTGGAGACAATAGTGGTGAAAGATTGAGAATACTGGTTAACTCTTGTATCAGGGAGAGGGACAGAATAGTGGTGAAAGATTGAGAATACTGGTTAACTCTTGCATTAGGGAGGTGGACAGAATAGTTGTGAAAGATTGAGAATACTGGTTAACTCTTGCATTAGGGAGGTGGACAGAATAGTGTTGAAAGACTGAGAATACTGGTTAACTCTTGCATTAGGGAGGTGGACAGAATAGTAATGAAAGATTGAGAATGCTGGTTAACTCTTGCATCAGGGTGGAGACAATAGTGGTGAGAAAGTAAGGCCTCTTATCAAATTATATTGACATTTTTTGACCAAATAGTTAGGAGTATATGAAATTTCAATAAAATTGCTAGCAAGATCTGCCCCCAAGCTTGAAAGAGGCAGAGACAGCAAGGAAGTGGTTCTCAGAGTGGGGTGTGACGAATAGACTGCATCAGTAGTCAGTAGGGAGCTGTGAAAGAAGACTGCAGCAGTGTGTGGACAGAGATGGCAGGTGGAAATAGACTGCATCAGTAGTCAGTAGGGAGCTGTGAAAGAAGACTGCAGCAGTGTGTGGACAGGGATGGCAGGTGGAAATAGACTGCATCAGTAGTCAGTAGGGAGCTGTGAAAGAAGACTGCAGCAGTGTGTGGACAGAGATGGCAGGTGGAAATAGATAGGCGTGTTTTGTACAGGGACTGCCACTTGTAGGTGTGATGGCTTCCTGCTCCAGCTCTTGTGTTCTTGTGTACTACTGCTACTTGGAAGGCTCTGCAATGGTGCCACCTTAAGTCCACTGCAACACACTTGTCCTCCAATGTACGATAATGCACCAAGGTCCTTAAGAATGGCATTTATTGATTTTATGATTATGATTATTATTTTTTTTTTTTTTTTTACAGTGTCTCTCTTACATAGAAATACAATAATAAAAAGTGCAATATATTTTTTGGAGGTGGTTTGTTATTTGTTATTTGGTAACTTTGTTTTTTGCGTTTAATGACAAATTAAGTTGGTGGCAAGAGGAGTAGACGTTTCAAGTTACCCTCCATTTCCACCCATGGCTTGCTGGTTCTCTAACACTTGGTCAAAATTTATGAATCATTAATAAATGATTCAAAGGTTAGGAGGAGAAAGTGGAGATTGAGGCATGTAGCATGGGAGAATTTCCAGGTAGACTTGAGTGAAAGTGTGAGGAGGGAAGCCTGAATGGCGTGGATGAAATGAACGACAGACAGGATGCCGCAGCCAGCCAGCCAGACAGGGTACGTGAGAACGAGTGCCGGGAAGCGTGCATGTAAGCCGTGGTGGAGTGACGAGATTAGGGATGCTGGAAAGGAAGGAAAGAGACTAAATAGGGTGTGCAGGCAGTTGAGAAAGAGGAGGCGGAGAGTGAGCACCAGAATGCACGGACAGCGTGTGTGAGTCAGCAGCGAGTGACGAAGCGAAAGGTAATGAATGCTAAAGTTAGGTGTGAGAGAAGTGTGCTTCAGTCCAGAAGAGAGAAAGGTGTTTGTTACTGTATGTAAAGCGTATGTACCTCACGTCATTATTCCTCGGCATTTATAAGTGAAATGTTCAATAGTTTTCTATTTGCATGAAAACGTGTAATATGTGTAAGTATCAGTATTTAATGCTATATTAAGCACCAAAGCCGATGCTCACTTGTTAGTAGTGTGGGGTTAACCTGCTAGTCGCCTGCGGGCATCACTCACGGCCAAGTCGCGCTCAGACAAAGACAGGCAGGATGGTGACCGAGGTAAATACTTTAATTTTGTAGTTAAAACTGATTGTCATAGTGCCAAGTTAATTGCATGTATTGTTAATGAATATTGTAATATGTTGAAAGCGTTTAATATCCGTGCATAATGTTATTTTGTAAGAAATTGAGACCGAGAACTTGTTCGCAGTTCTTACGGTCATGCCTACCTCATCAATAAACGTGTCAGGGAGAACTGCCTTTCCTCGACCCTACGATGATGGGTGTGATCAGTAAAACAGATCACCTGAGAGCCAATTAATGCCCAGCCGGTGCGGCTACACAGATGATGTAGTTCTTATGAGTGAATCGGCAGATGAGCTTCAAAGTTTGTTGGATGTAGTGGATGGCTATGGTAAAGACTTTGGAGTAAGGTTTAGCAGTGAGGAAAGCAAAGTAATGATTGTGAATAGGTCAGAGGATGAAAGTAATGTGGTATGGAGACTTGGAGAGAATGAGTTGAGACAGGTGCAAGAATACAAGTACTTAGGGATGTGGATGAGTCCTAGTGGGTGTGCAAAGGCAAAGAATGAAAAGATAAGTATGGTAAACCAGTGGGTAGGTCGATTGGGAAGCGCGGCAAGGATGAGAGCAAGTAAGTATGATGTGTTGAGAGAAGTGTGGAAGAGTGTGGCTGTGCCATGTATAATTATAATGTATGGTATGGATGTGATTGCATGGAATGAAAGTGAAATTGATAAGTTAGAAGTGGGCCAGAACAAAGTAGCAAGGATGGCACTGAGTGCACCGAGGTGCACAGCAGTTGAAGCCTTGAGAGGTGACATGGGATGGAGCACCTTCAGAGAAAGACTGACAAAAGCCACACTTAGGTACAAGATTAGGCTTGAGAGAATGGATGATGCAAGAATAGCAAGGAAGGTGTACCTGTGGAATGAAAGTGGAAGCAAATGGAGGAAGAGATGCATGAGAATGACCGACAGGAATGGATTGCAAGTTGTGTGGGCGATAAGAATGGCTGGTAGGAATCAAAATGAGCGTGAATGGGTGGTAACAAGAGGAGGAAGAGTGGGAGCCGAATGGGATGTGAGAAAATGGAAGAATGAGATAGACAAAGAAGTGAAATGTGTGGGACTGAATGAATGGAAGAATGAGATGGAAAGAAAGAAGACCCTGGAATGGTACAAGGAGAAAGAGGCCCCGAGGTATGAAAGGTGGTATGATGGAAGCCTGGGCGGTGATCTTCTCTTCCGAGCGAGGGCACAGTGTATGGATGTGAATGCAAGGAGTTACAGGTGGTCTGAGTCCCGCAGCAAAGTGTGCCAGATGTGTGACATGGGAGAAGATGAGACGGTGGAACATGTGGTGCTGGAGTGTGTGAAGTATGCCAGAGACAGGAATGAGATGATGCAAGTGATACTGACTGAGTTAGGGCATGATAGGAATGAAAGAGTGGAGAAGACAGGAAAGGAATGGATGGTGGTGTTGCTGGGACTGTGTAGAGAGGCGAATGAAAGGATGATTGAGGCGGTGAAAGAGTTTCTGGAGAGAATGTGGCGTGCCAGGTGTATGAACAATTAGGATAGAGGATGCTGTTCGTTTCTCTTTTTTTTTTTTTTTCCCTTTCTACAGGAGTTGCCGATCCAAAGGCCTGGCTCAGGAGTGATCCTGTGCCACCTGTACCATCAAGATCAAGATCAAGATGTACCATTAAGATCAAGATCAAGATCTGGCGCCAAGTTACTTGTGTGTTTTGTTGTCTGTGTCTGTTGGAGCGTCCGCGTGCTGCGTGGTGGTCAGTGGTCAGGTCACGCTGAGTGTGCGGCAGCTTGCGCCTGTGTCTGAGCTGGCCTGGGTCACCTGTGGTCACCTGTCCACTCTGTGTCTGGTGGAGGGAACAGACAAGACGTCAGCGTGGTGGTCAGTGGTCAGGTCACGCTGAGTGTGCGGCAGCTTGCGCCTGTGTCTGAGCTGGCCTGGGTCACCTGTGGTCACGTGCGGAGTGGCGACGCCTCCCTGGGCTCACCTGAGGGCGTGCAGGTAATGGTGGGCGGGGAACAAGTAAATGTCGGGAGGTGAGTGACTAAGGTGGTGGTCACCGTCACTGTTGTTGTGGTTTGTTTGTTTGTTTGTTTGTTGATTTCTTTTATTCCCAAGACGTGGCGGCGCCGCCTGGCTGTCTGCTGGTGCTGCCTGCCAGTGGTCTGACCATTTTGTCGCGAGTGTTTGGGCGTTGTCCTTTCTGGGGATTTCCCGGCCCATACTGAGTGAGGTTTGGTTAGGTTAGGTTTTCTGGTCAAGATTTTCCCGTCACAGTGGTGGCAGCCACGCAGGACAAGACACACGGTAATTCTTAAGAAATACACATCCACACATATCTTATTAATCTTTTCCCCTCTCCCCCAACAAGCTTGGGGCCACGTGGGGAATTGGGTTTGTTTTTGGAGGGGGACATAAAAGACCGATAAATGGACTGAAAATCTAGGGAAATTTCCCTAAAATAAAAAAAATTTGGGGTAAAATTTAAGTTTTAACCAATACTCCAGAATAATTATATACCTATCCTAACCTAACCTAACCGGGGGGGCTGCGCACCCCATGAACCCCCCCCCTGCTATCCGGGGGGGCTGTGTCCCCCTGGATCCCCCTAAGGTTAAAGTGTCATTAAACATCATAGACTTAGTAGCATGGACAAAAGCACCCTGCGTGTAAACCAACGCACGAACGCACGCAGTGTAACTTCAGCACGGACAGGTAAGCAGGACGGATCTCGGGAATACTGGAGAAACTTTAACATTGTATTGTAACCTTAACATCAACGAGCGATCAGTAAAACCTTTACAGACTTGTAGCTATACTACTTACACTTCTTGAAACCACACCTTATTGAAAATAATCTTGGGTGCGTTGTTCTTAAGATTTTCCAGACACACACCGTCAGTAAGGTTAGTTTGGTCTCCTGGACAAAATTTTCCCGTCACAGTGGTGGCAGCCACGCAGGACAAGACACACACCATCAGTTAGTCTTTTCTGCTTTCTTGTTTTATTTTTGTTATTTTGTTAATTTGTTTAATATTGTTTTTTTTTGTTTGTCGTGCAGAACAGACGCGGTGAAAGAGCAAGGCCAGACTGGCAAGTCCTCCTGTCCATTGTGCCCCAGAGCCTCTCAGATCAGTGGCTGGCAAGTCCTCCCATCCTCTCTGCCCCAGAGCCCCTCAGGTCAGTGGCTGGCAAGTCCTCCCATCCTCTCTGCCCCAGAGCCCCTCAGGTCAGTGGCTGGCAAGTCCTCCCATCCTCTCTGCCCAAGAGCCCCTCAGGTCAGTGGCTGGCAAGTCCTCCCATCCTCTCTGCCCCAGAGCCCCTCAGGTCAGTGGCTGGCAAGTCCTCCCATCCTCTCTGCCCCAGATCCCCTCAGGTCAGTGGCTGGCAAGTCCTCCCATCCTCTCTGCCCCAGAGCCCCTCAGGTCAGTGGCTGGGGACTCAGAACACTGCACCACTGTTGGCAACACTTGTGTCTTTGTCACAAGTTACCACCAACTAAAAGTGATTATCTTACTCTTTGCAACAAGTCAGTTTTTTATTTATTTATTTATGTATTTATATATTTATTTATTTATTTATTTGGATAACCTGAAGATCCACCAGCCCAGTCTTACCACCTGAAGATCCACCAGCCCAGTCCTTTCTGGCTGTTCTATTGCTGCTGTGGTAGACGGTCACTGTTCTTCTCCTAGATCTATTAACAGTGGTGTTCCTCAGGGTTCTGTCCTGTCACCCACTCTCTTCCTATTATTCATCAATGATCTTTTAAACCAAACTTCTTGTCCTATCCACTCCAGTGCTGATGATACCATCCTGCACTTTTCCACGTCTTTTTCTAGACTTCCAACCCTTCAGGAAGTAAACAGTTCATGCAGGGAAGTCACAGACTTCTGATCTCTCCAAAATTCCAGATTAGGGCAGAGCAAACTTGGTATTGTTCAATGCCACAAAAACTCAATTCCTCCATCTATCAACTCGACACAACCTTCCAGACAACTATCCCCTCTTCTTCAATGACACTCAACTGTCCCCCTCTTCTACACTGAACATCCTCGGTCTCTACTTTACTTATAATCTGAACTGGAAACTTCACATCTCATCTCTAGCAAAAACAGCTTCTAGGAAGTCAGGTGTTCTGAGATGTCTCCGCCAGTTTTTCTCACCCCCCCCCCCGAAGCTGCTAACTTTGTACAGGGGCCTTATCCGTCCATGTATGGAGTATGCTTCACATGTCTGGGGGGGTTCCACTCATACCATTCTTCTAGACAGGTTGGAATCAAAAGCTTTTTGTCTCATCAACTCCTCTCCTCTAACTGACTGTCTTCAGCCTTTCTCTCATCGCCGCAGTGTTGCATCTCGTGCTGTCTTTTACAGCTATTTTCATGCTAACTGCTCTTCTGATCTTGCTAACTGCATGCTTCCCCTCCTCCCACAGCCTTGCTGCTCAACACTTTCTTCTTTCTCTCACCACTATTCTGTGCACCTCTCTAATGCAAGAGTTAACCAGTATTCTCAATCATTCATCCCTTTTCTCTGGTAATACTGGAGCTCCCTGCCTGCTTCTCTATTTTCACCTTCGTATGACTTGAATTCCTTCAAGAGGGAGGCTTCAACACACTTATCCTGCAATTTTTGACAACTTCCTTGGACCCTGTTCAGTGACCAGCATCTCAGTGGGCCCCCCCCCCTCTCTCTCTGTCTCTCTCTCTCTCTGTCTCTCTCTGTCTCTGTCTCTCTCTGTCTCTGTCTCTCTCTGTCTCTCTCTGTCTCTGTCTCTGTCTCTGTCTTTCTCTGTCTGTCTGTCTCTGTCTGTCTGTCTCTGTCTGTCTGTCAGGCAGGAAGCCCCTCACCGCCTGTGTGGTGACGGCCTCCTCTGTTACAGGTGCAAGGTCGGTGTGCATCCTTGGTGCAGCCCCAGGGTTCCTGCAGGAACAGCCACGGCCAGGAGCAGCGTTGCAATGGAGGGTGCGAGGCCAGGCAGCAGCAGCAGCAGCGGCAGTAGTAACAGCCTGGAGCAGCAGGTGACCCAAGGCGGGAGGACCTACACTTGTGACCACTGCGGCAAAGTGTGCTCCACCAAGGCTGCCATTGCCAGACACGTCCTCTCCCATGCCAGCAAGACAAGGCTGAGAGGCAGGAGTGGCCCCGCTGAACACACTGCCACCCACACTGGTGGCAGGAACCACAAGTGTGACCTCTGCGGGAAGACATTTGTCCGGAAGAGTCATCTTGCCTCACACATCCTCACCCACACTGGGGAGAGAAAGTTCCAGTGCCTGGAGTGTGGGAAAAGATTTACCCAGAAGGGTTCCCTTAACACACACATCCTCACCCACACTGGGGAGAGAAAGTTCCAGTGCCTGGAGTGTGGGAAAAGATTTACCTGGAAGGGTTCCCTTAACACACACATCCTCACCCACACTGGGGAGAGAAAGTTCCAGTGCCTGGAGTGTGGGAAAAGATTTACCCAGAAGGGTACTCTTGACAGTCACATCCTCACCCACACTGGGGAGAGAAAGTTCCAGTGCCTGGAGTGTGGGAAAAGATTTACCCAGAAGAGTAATCTTAACACACACATCCTCACCCACACTGGGGAGAGAAAGTTCCAGTGCCTGGAGTGTGGGAAAAGATTTACCCGGAAGGGTACTCTTGAGAGACACATCCTCACCCACACTGGGGAGAGAAAGTTCCAGTGCCTGGAGTGTGGGAAAAGATTTACCCGGAAGGGTTCCCTTAACACACACATCCTCACCCACACTGGGGAGAGAAAGTTCCAGTGCCTGGAGTGTGGGAAAAGATTTACCCAGGAGAGTCATCTTAACACACACATCCTCACCCACACTGGGGAGAGAAAGTTCCAGTGCCTGGAGTGTATGAAAAAATTTACCCAGAAAAGTGATCTTAACAGACACATCCTCATCCACACTGGGGAGAGAAAGTTCCAGTGCCTGGAGTGTGGGAAAAGATTTACCCAGAAGGGTACTCTTGACAGTCACATCCTCACCCACACTGGAAAGAAGAAGAGAAAACAGCCAAAATAATAGCTGTTGCAGTCCCCGGTGACTCCGGCCTCAGTAGAGCTGAAAGGCACAAAACTACAAAATATCACGACCTAAAAAGTGACCTGGGAACAACATGGTCGCCGATGGACACCGGTATAATACCAGTGGTGGTGTGGGCGACAGGGCTAATGAAGAAAACCTGGAGAGCTGCCTGGAGGCAATCCCCGGTCGCCCAAGTGCCCACGAGGTACACACAGCTGCGGTCGCCACGCTGAACATAACCCTCGGATGGAATGCCGGCGCTGCTGAGGGTGTGACCGCTAACACCAGGCTTGGGGCCCATTGCACTCACCAGACAACAAAACAGGAAAGTGCAGAAAACTGGGAGAGAAAGTTCCCGTGCCTGCAGTGTGGGAAAAGATTTATCCACAAAGGTAATCTTAACACACACATCCTCACCCACACTGGGGCTTGTACAAACTCAGTGCACCCTGAGTGTAGGAAGACAGAAGGAAGCAGAAACAGAAGGATTTCCTCTGAACCACTGGAGAGAGAAACTGCAGCAGAGGATCACCCATCAAAGAGAAGAAATCTGGCAGATAACAAGCTTCCTGCAAGACCAAAACCACACAAGGAACCTCCTCAAGAAAACAGACAGAATGACAGCAAGGCGCAGCGCAAGCAACGGCCGGCCGGGCAGAAGACCGGCAGGGGCCGAGCCCCGGCCGAAGCCTTGGCACCACAAATGAGGACAAAGACAAGAAAATAAAGGCCAGAAAGATGAAGAGGCAGCTTGCAGAAAAGCCAGGGGTGGTGTGCAGGCACATGGCTAAGACCTCAATAGAAGTACAAGACCCACCCAAGAAAGAAGTGGCCGAAGGATGCTGGAGGCCACTGCAGGAAGACCCACGCAGCATCAGGCAGCCATGGGGATACACACCACCGCAGTTAAACACACAAGTAAACAGCAACATTGCCAGCTGTTCAACTTTCTGAAAACGGGGAGAGTATGTTCCCGTGCCTGCAGTGTGGGAAAAGATTTACCTACAAAGGTAATCTTAACACACACATTCTCACCCACACTGGGGCTTGTACAAACTCAGTGCACCCTGAGTGTAGGAAGACAGAAGGAAGCAGAAACAGAAGGATCTGCTCTGAACCACTGGAGAGAGAAACTGCAGCAGAGGATCACCCATCAAAGAGAAGAAATCACAAATGAGAAAGCACCACAAATAAGGACAAAGACAAGAAGGCAGCTTACAGAAAAGCCAGGGGTGGTGTGGAGACACATGGCAAAGACCTCAATAGAAGTACAAGACCCACCCGAGAAAGAAGTGGCCGAGGGATGCTGGAGGCCACTGCTGCAAGACCCCACGCAGCATCAGGCAGCCCCGGGGATACAGACCACCACGGTTAAACACACAAGTAAACAACAACAATGCCAGCTGTTCAACTTACACAGAAAGGTCTGCTGAGAAAGAGAGGGAGTCAGTGCAGCAAGTTTGAGGCTCCAGGTGTAGACAAAGCCCCAAGTTTTGGGTCAGAAAGATTACACAAGTGCACCGTTCCTTGCACTCGTTTGTACCAGACTACAGAAAGGAAAAGAGGAGCCCCCACAATGGCTGGCCACTGGAAACACCAGCCTGCCACCAAACGCCAGCCAGACTCCACTGCCAGCCAGACACAGAGCCGTCCGCTGCCCGTCAACAACACGCAGGTGGCCGACAGAGACACCGGCGTGGAGTTTGGTCTGGTGGAGTGCTCCACATGCACTGGCAGGACTGGCAAGAAGGTAGCACCAGAAACACACACACTGGTGAACAGGACTGCATTCAACACCTTGCTCAACACTCCACATGCAAGTGTTTGGGAACACAAGAGAATGCCACACTACAACACAAAAAATGAGAAAAACAATCAACAAAGAATTACCTTAACACCTTGAAAAAGATTCGCAGGTCAGAACTACCACCAAAAAACAAGACTACTGCCAGAAACCAGCTGGCAGTACCAGTAGTGACTTGTGGGTGTGGTGTGGTGTGGTGACTGGCCACAAGACTACTGCCACAAACCAGCTGGCAGTACCAGTAGTGACTTGTGGGTGTGGTGTGGTGTGGTGACTGGCCACAAGACTACTGCCACAAACCAGCTGGCAGTACCAGTAGTGACTTGTGGGTGTGGTGTGGTGTGGTGACTGGCCACAAGACTACTGCCACAAACCAGCTGGCAGTACCAGTAGTGACTTGTGGGTGTGGTGTGGTGTGGTGTGGTGACTGGCCACAAGACTACTGCCACAAACCAGCTGGCAGTACCAGTAGTGACTTGTGGGTGTGGTGTGGTGTGGTGACTGGCCACAAGACTACTGCCACAAACCAGCTGGCAGTACCAGTAGTGACTTGTGGGTGTGGTGTGGTGTGGTGTGGTGACTGGCCACAAGACTACTGCCACAAACCAGCTGGCAGTACCAGTAGTGACTTGTGGGTGTGGTGTGGTGTGGTGACTGGCCACAAGACTACTGCCACAAACCAGCTGGCAGTACCAGTAGTGACTTGTGGGTGTGGTGTGGTGTGGTGACTGGCCAAAAGGTTTATTCTGAAATGTAATCTTGACAAACATCCTCACCCACACTGTGGTAAGGAAGTACAGGTGTGGTGTTTGTGGCAGTGTTTCTGTAGGAAGAGTGGTGTTGCCAGACACATCCAAACACTCCTGTGGGGGTGAGGTGTTGTGGATGTGCTGGTGGTGTGTGAGGGACTTGGAGTGACTAGTGTTTGTGTGTTGTTACTTTGTACTCAAGTGTTGGAATAAACTTTTGTTGCTAGAATGCTGAGTAATGTTGTTATACAGTAAATAATGTGTGTGTGTGTGTGTGTCTGTGTGTGTGTGTGTGTGTACAAAATGGCCAATAATAAACTTACCATGACAGACAGAGTAGTGGATGACTGGAATAGACTCAGTAGTCAGGTTGTTAGTGCTGAGTCATTACAGAGCTTTGAAATATTAGACAAATGTATGGACAGGGATGACAGGTGGAAATAGACAGGCATGTTTTGTACAGGGACTGCCACGTGCAGGCCTGACGGCTTCCTGCACCAACCCTTGTGTTCTTGTGTGCTGCTGCTGCTGCTGCTGCTGCAAAATCTCTTCCTATTAATCCCTTTCTTTGCTGTGAATGCTTGTGGAGGTTTTACACATTGCTTTTAGTGCTGCGAAGTGTTGACTGTCGCTGTGAAAGGGTTGAAAGGTTAATGATCCTGGGAGGCAAAGAAAACTGCTGGTCTGTGCATCAATAGCCGTGGTGTTCTGATGGTCTGCCTTCTTCATCACTTCTCACCAAAACAAGAAAACAACAAAACTTGATTGAAAAACAAGCCACAGAGACAGGCAGAGCGGGTGGGAGTGCAGGGGAGAGGGAGAGGGAGAGAGGACGGTGTGGGAGACAAGACAGATATGGAGAGAGATGATACTTAACATTGCATCTCTTGCTATTCAAAGCTAGGTGAGTGTGTTGAAGCCTCCCTCCTGAAAGAGTTCAAGTCACCGGCAGGGGGAAACAGCAGCAGGCAGGGAGTTCAGGAGTGTGCCAGTAAAGGGGATGAGAGACTGAGAATACTGGTTAACTCTTGCATCAGGGAGGTGGACAGAATAGTGGTGAAAGATTGAGAATACTGATTAACTCTTTCATTCAGGAGGTGGACAGTATAGTGGTGAAAGATTGAGAATATTGGTTAACTCTTGCACCAGGGAGCTGCAGACAATAGTGGTGAAAGATTGAGAATACTGGTTAACTCTTGCATCAGAGAGGTGGACAGAATAGTGGTGAAAGATTGAGAATACTGATTAACTCTTGCATTCAGGAGGTGGACAGTATAGTGGTGAAGGATTGAGAATACAGGTTAACTCTTGCATTAGATAGGTGGACAGAGTAGTAGTGAAAAATTGAGAATACTGGTTAACTTGCACTACGGAAGTGGAGACAATAGTGCTGAAAGATTGAGAATGCTGGTTAACTTGCATTCAGAAGGTGGACAGAATAGTGGTGAAAGATTGAGAATGCTGGTTAAATCGTGCATTAGGGAGGTGGACAGAATAGTGGTGAAAGATTGAGAATACTGGTTAACTCTTGCATTAGAGAGGTGGAGGCAATAGTGGTGAAAGATTGAGAATACTTGTTAACTCTTGCATTAGGGAGGTGGACAGAATAGTGGTGAAATATTGAGAATACTGGTTAACTCTTGCATTAGGGAGGTGGACTGATAAGTGGTGAAAGACTGAGAATACTGGTTAACTATTGCATTAGGGAGGTCAACAGAATACTGGTTAAATCTTGCATCAGGGAGGTGGACAAAATAGTGGTGAAAGATTGAGAATACTGGTTAACTCTTGCATCAAGGAAGTGGACAGAATAGTGGTGAAAGATTGAGAATACTGGTTAAATCTTGCATCAGGGAGGTGGACAGAATAGTGGTGAAAGATTGAGAATACTGGTTAACTCTTGCATCAGGGAGGTGGACAGAATAGTGGTGAAAGATTGAGAATACTGGTTAACTCTTGCATCAGGGAGGTGGACAGAATAGTGGTGAAAGTTTGAGAATAATGGTTAAGTCTTGCATCAGGGAGGTGGACAGAATAGTGATAAAAGATTGAGAATACTGGTTAACTCTTGCATCAGAGAGGTGGACAGGATAGTGGTGGAAGATTGAGAATACTGGTTAACTCTTGCATCAGGGTGGAGACAATAGTGGTGAGAAAGTAAGGCCTCTTATCAAATTATATTGAGATTTTTTGGCCAAATAGTTAGGAGTATATAAAATTTCAATAAAATTGCTAGCAAGATCTGCCCCCAAGCTTGAAAGAGGCAGAGACAGCAAGGAAGTGGTTCTCAGAGTGGGGTGTGACGAATAGACTGCATCAGTAGTCAGTAGGGAGCTGTGAAAGAAGACTGTAGCAGTGTGTGGACAGAGATGGCAGGTGGAAATAGATAGGCGTGTTTTGTACAGGGACTGCCACTTGTAGGTGTGATGGCTTCCTGCTCCAGCTCTTGTGTTCTTGTGTACTACTGCTATTTGGAAGGCTCTGCAATGGTGTCACCTTAAGTCCACTGCAACACACTTTTCCTCCAATGTACGATAATGTACCAAGGTCCTTAAGAATGGCATTTATTGATTTTATGATCATTATTATTATTTATTTATTTTTTTACAGTGTCTCTCTTAAATAGAAAAACAATAATAAAAAGTGTAATATATATATATATATATATATATATATATATATATATATATATATATATATATATATATATATATATATATATATATATATATATATATATATATATATATATATATATATATATATATATATATATATATATATATATATATATATATATATATATATATATATATATATATATATATATATATATATATATATATATATATATATATATATATATATATATACTCGTATATATATATATATATATATATTTTTTTTTTTTTTTTTTTTTTTTTTTTTTTTTTTTTTGGTTATTTGGTAACTTTGTTTTTCGCGTTTAATGACAAATTAAGTTGGTGGCAAGAGGAGTAGACATTTCAAGTTACCCTCCATTTCCACCCATGGCTTGCTGGTTCTCTAACACTTGGTCAAAATTTATGAATCATTAATAAATGATTATTTGTTTGATATTGTAAAGAAAAAGAAAAAAAAAACGAAAAAAGTGCCAGCAGAAATCTGTGTGTAGAGTGCCGTTAGAAAAAACAAAAAATGAAGACAAGACCAAGAGTGACGACGATGGGAGGCATGAATGCGCACACCGGTGTTGTAGGTGAGGAGGTGAATAGGAATGGTGAGATGCTTGATGAGTTTGTGAGTGAGATGGACGTGGAAAACCTGAATGAGACCCTGGCGTGGTGTGGCAGGAAGCAGCAGTCTGCGATTGACTACAAGCTAGTGAATGGGAGGATGGTGAGAGTGTGTACTGCATGTGCATTGATGAGCACGTTGTGACGGACTTTGTCTCAGAACATAGTATGCTGGCGTTAGAATGTTGAGTGGGAGAAGAATGAAAAGATAAGCATGGTGAACCAGTGGGTGGGTCGACTAGGAAGTGCAGCAAGGATGAGAGCCAGTAAGTATGACGTGCTGCGAGAACTTTGGAAGAGCGTGGCTGTTCCGAGCATTGTGTTTGGTATGGACGTGATTGTGTGGAATGAGAATGAACTAGAGAATGTAAAAGTAGGAGAGAATAGAGTAGCAAGAATGGCACTGAATGCACCAAGGTATGCAGCGATAGAGGCTTTTTAGGGGAGACATGGGCTGGAGTACTTTGAGAGAGAGAGAGAGAGAGAGAGAGAGAGAGTAGCAGGTGGGGGAAGAAGTGTGTTAGGATGGCAGTTAAAAAAGGCTTGGAAACTAGGTGGGCTTTTCAGCGGCTTGAGGGGACGCATGTTGAGAGTGACTGGAGTATGATTGCTAGAAATGGAGAGGGTTTAGATTGGGGTGTAAGAAAGTGGAAGAGTGAGATGGAGTAGTGAAACATGTGGGACTGAGTGAATGGAAGAGTAAGATGGAACAAAAGAGTACTTTGGCGTGGTATTGGCGAGAGAAAGAGGCCCCGACGTATGCTAGGTGGTATAATGGAAGCCTGAGAGGCGATCTCTTTCGAGCGAGGGCACAGTGTATGGATGTGAATGCAGGGAGTTACAGATGGTCCGAGTCCAGCAGCGAAGTGTGCCAGACGTGTGACATGGGAGAGGATGAGACGGTGGAGCGTGTGGTGCTGGAGTGTGTGAAGTATGCCAGAGACAGGAATGAGATGATGCAAGTGGTGCTGAGGGAACTGGGGAACGTCACAGTGGAGAAGACAGGAAGGGAGTGGATGGTGTTGCTGCTGGGACTGTGTGGGGAGACGAATGGAAGGATGATTGAGGCTGTCAAAGTGTTTCTGCAGAAAATGTGGACCGCTAGATGTAGGAGTTAGTGGTGTGAAATATGGCGTCTGTTTTACGTTTGCCTTTTTTCTTTTTTTTTTTTTTTTTTTTTTTTTTTTTTTTTCCTAACGGGAGTTATCAATAAAAAAAAACTGACATGAGCAATCCCCAGGTATGAAAGATGATGCATGTTTTTCTGTTTAATATTTTTGTTTTTTTCCTGTTTTTCGTACAGGATTTGCCGTTATGAAGGCTTGATTCAGGAGTAATCCCAAGCCTCCCTAGGCGTCAAAATCAAGATTAAGTTCGAGCCACCCTGAAGAAAGAACTTTTTGGTGAGCTGTGGCGGTGTGTACAAGTGGCTTTGCCTTGCTCTCTGAGTTTTCTCTGAGTTTTGTGGTTTATGTTCTCTTGCCTGTGTGCTGAAATACCCTGAAAATGGTGATGAGCGCGTGTGGTTCATGCGAGGAGAGTGTGGCGAACAGGCAAAGGGCTGTGGCATGCGAGAGATGCATGGCCTGGTTCCATGTAGCCTGTGTGGGCATGAGGGAGGCCAACATGAAGGCGCTGGGGTTCGAGCTTCTGGTGTTCCTCTGCAGGGAATGCCTGAGCAAGAGCCTCAATGAGTGGAGGAACCAGGATGAGGAAAAAGAAGAGAGAGTGGAGCAGAGCACCCAGACAGAAAACCTGATGAAAGAGGCAGAAGCACAGACGACGAAGACTGAAGAGAGAAAAGACCAGCAAGAAGTGGTGGAAGTGGCCAGAACAGACAGACGCCCAAGGAAGAAGAGAATGGTAATCAAGAAAGCCCCAGTACGTGTCATTGGAGACAGCATGGTAAGGAAGACTCCCGACTTTGTGAGAAGGGAAATTGAGTGCACCAGCATGGGAGGTGCTAAGATCCAAGACGTCAAGAGGAAAGTCAAGGAAGAAGTGCAAGAAATGGAAGAGAGAAGCCTGCTAGTTGTCCAAGGAGGAGGCAACAACTTAGTAGAGGCAGGTGCTGAAGACACAGTAAAGGAAGTGATAGAAGCAGTGAGGGCAGCAGAAGAAAAGAAGATGTGTGTGGCTGTGGTGGGGGTCCTGCGGCGCCCACGGGAAGGAGTGCAGTAGGAGAAGGTCAGAAGAGAAACGAACCGCAAGATATGCATGGAACTCATGAAGGTCAAGATGGAATGGATGGCAGATAAGAAGGGCAACGTGAGCTTCCTGGACATGGATGGGATCCTTGACCAGGACAAATTCTTCGGGAGAGACGGGGTCCACCTCAACCACAACGGGAATGAGAGGCTAGGACGTCGACTGGCCGAGTGGATGAGGGCGAGGCAGGTGTGTTGTGTGGACGAGGCATGACGAGGAGGACCCACTGATGTCAGCGAACATGGAAGAAAAGAGACTAGCCAGGCAAGTAAATGTGTGAAGATTGGCTGTATGAATGTGAGAGGATGGGGTGTGGGCAAGTTTGAGGATGTATGCAAGGAGCTCAGGGAGTGGAGGTTCGACTTAGTCGGGCTCACTGAGACTCACCTGAGAGATGATGTACGAATGGAGGGATGCGAGTATGTTATGACTGGAAAGGAGCGTAAGGCACAGGAAACGAGTAGAAATGGAAATGAGGAAATGAGTAGACAGTGTAGATGGCTGAGGAAAAAGAGGCATGAAAGCGATGAGGCAAAGAATGAGTATGAGAATGCATGGGCCGCGTATGTGAAGCAGCAGCGGTTCACAAGACGAATGATAATGAATGCTAAAGTGAAGAGTGAAAGGAGTATGATTCAATCTTTAAGGGAGAAAGGTATGGAAGGTGGCCGTGAATGGTACAAGTTCATGAGAGGTGAGAATATGTGAGGCAGTGTTGGCGTGGAGAGTCTAAAAGTGGAGGGTGTAGTTATAACAGAGAAGGACGGAATCAGGGAGGCAATCAAAGGGTTCTGGGAAGAAGTAGGTGGGGTAGGTGAGATGTTTAGTGTGAGAGAAGAATGTGTAACACTGGAAAGGAAGAATGCAGATGAACTGGATGAAAGAATCAGTAGGGATAAAGTGGCGAGGTGTGTGAGAAGGCAGAAGAATGGCAAGGCAGCAGGTCCAGATGATATACCCTATGAGTTCTACAAGAATGGTGGGGAGGTAGTGATAGACAGAATGACTGAGTTATTCAACCGAGTGTGTGATGAAGAGAGAGTGCCAAGAAAGTGGAATGAGAGCAGAGTGTGTCTGTTGCATAAGGGGGGATTTAAGAGTAAGAATGAGCTGAAGAACTACAGGCCAATTGCATTAGTGAGTACAATAAGTAAAGTTTTCAGTGCAGTGTTGAATGAGAGACTGTGTAAATGGATTGAGAGAGCTGGAGTGCTGGGTGAAGAACAGAATGGTTTTCGTAGGGACAGGAGAGCTGAGGACAATATGTTTGTGGTGAATGAAATGATTGAGAAGAAAAAGAAGGATGGGGGTAATTTGGATATAGAGAAAGCTTATGATAGAGTGAACAGAGAAATGCTAGGTAGAGTCTTAGAAAAGATTGGATTGAGTGCAAAGATAGTTAACATAGTGCAAAGTATGTATGTGGACACAAGAGCTAGATACAGGCTAGGAGACATAGAAACAGACTGGGTGATGAGTGAGAGAGGAGTTAGGCAGGGCTGTATATTGTCACCAACCCTTTTTAGCCTGTATACAGAGGAGCTAGCAGCCAGGATGAGAAGAATGAATGTAGGGGTAAGTGTGGGGAATGATAAAGTATGTGTGCTCCTTTATGCAGATGACGTAGTTGTTATGAGTGAATCGGCAGATGAGCTTCAAAGTTTGTTGGATGTAGTGGATGGCTATGGTAAAGACTTTGGAGTAAGGTTTAGCAGTGAGAAAAGCAAAGTAATGATTGTGAATAGGTCAGAGGATGAAAGTAATGTGGTATGGAGACTTGGAGAGAATGAGTTGAGACAGGTGCAAGAATACAAGTACTTGGGGATGTGGATGAGTCCTAGTGGGTGTGCAAAGGCAAAAAATGAAAAGATAAGTATGGTAAACCAGTGGGTAGGTCGATTGGGAAGCGCGGCAAGGATGAGAGCAAGTAAGTATGATGTGTTGAGAGAAGTGTGGAAGAGTGTGGCTGTGCCATGTATAATGTATGGTATGGATGTGATTCCATGCAATGAAAGTGAAATTGATAAGTTAGAAGTGGGCCAGAATAGAGTAGCAAGGATGGCACTTAGTGCACCGAGGTGCACAGCAGTTGAAGCCTTGAGAGGTGACATGGGATGGAGCACCTTTAGAGAAAGACTGACAAAAGCCACACTTAGGTACAAGATTAGGCTTGAGAGAATGGATGATGCAAGAATAGCAAGGAAGGTGTACCTGTGGAATGAAAGTGGAAGCAAATGGAGGAAGAGATGCATGAGAATGACAGACAGGAATGGATTGCAAGTTGTGTGGGCGATAAGAATGGCTGGGAGGAATCAAAAAGAGCGTGAATGGGTGGTAACAAGAGGAGGAAGAGTGGGAGCCGAATGGGATGTGAGAAAATGGAAGAATGAGATAGACAAAGAAGTGAAATATGTGGGACTGAATGAATGGAAGAATGAGATGGAAAGAAAGAAGACCCTGGAATGGTACAAGGAGAAAGAGGCCCCGAGGTATGAAAGGTGGTATGATGGAAGCCTGGGCGGTGATCTTCTCTTCCGAGCGAGGGCACAGTGTATGGATGTGAATGCAAGGAGTTACAGGTGGTCTGAGTCCCGCAGCAAAGTGTGCCAGATGTGTGACATGGGAGAGGATGAGACGGTGGAACATGTGGTGCTGGAGTGTGTGCAGTATGCCAGAGACAGGAATGAGATGATGCAAGTGATACTGACTGAGTTAGGGCATGATAGGAATGAAAGAGTGGAGAAGACAGGAAAGGAATGGATGGTGTTGTTGCTGGGACTGGGTAGAGAGGCCAATGAAAGGATGATTGAGGCGGTGAAAGAGTTTCTGGAGAGAATGTGGCGTGCCAGGTGTATGAACAATTAGGATAGAGGATGCTGTTCGTTTCTCTTTTTTTTTTTCCCCTTTCTACAGGAGTTGCCGATCCAAAGGCCTGGCTCAGGAGTGATCCTGTGCCACCTGTACCATCAAGATCAAGATCAAGATTGTGTGTTTTGTTGACTACATGTTGGTGAATGGAAGAATGCGTGAAATTGTGTCGCACATGTGGATAGATGAGGAAGGTTTGGTTGATATTGTGTCCGATCACAACATGCTGGTTGTGGAGTGCTTGATGCAGGGTGGGAATGAAGTGAAAGTGGCAAGTAAGAGAAAGAAGTGGAGACTGAGAGATGTAGGGTGGGAGAACTTTCAGGTTGATCTGAGTGAGAGAAGCTGGGACGACGAAAGTGTGCATGACGTGGAGCATCTGAATGAGAAACTGGTTGAGGACGTGAGGGGTGCTGCTGAGAACCAGATAGGGTTTGTGAGAGTAGGTAGAAGAAAGAATGTCTGTAAACCATGGTGGAATGATGAAATCAGAGCGGCTAGCAAGGAGCGAAAGAGAATGAGTAGACAGTGTAGATGGCTGAGGAAAAAGAGGCATGAAAGCGATGAGGCAGAGAATGAGTATCTGAATGCATGGGCAGCGTATGTGAAGCAGCAGCGGTTGACGAGACGAATGATAATGAATGCTAAAGTGAAGAGTGAAAGGAGCGTGATTCAATCTTTAAGGGAGAAAGGTATGGAAGGTGGCCGTGAATGGTACAAGTTCATGAGAGGTGAGAATATGTCAGGCAGTGTTGGTGTGGAGAGTCTAAAAGTGGAGGGTGTAGTTATAACAGAGAAGGATGGAATCAGGGAGGCAATCAAAGGGTTCTGGGAAGAAGTAGGTGGGGTAGGTGAGATGTTTAGTGTGAGAGAAGAATGTGTAACACTGGAAAGGAAGAATGCAGATGAACTGGATGAAAGAATCAGTAGGGATGAAGTGGAGAGGTGTGTGAGAAGGCAGAAGAATGGCAAGGCAGCAGGTCCAGATGATATACCCTATGAGTTCTACAAGAATGGTGGGGAGGTAGTGATAGACAGAATGACTGAGTTATTCAACCGAGTGTGGGATGAAGAGAGAGTGCCAAGAAAGTGGAATGAGAGCCGAGTGTGTCTGTTACATAAGGGAGGATTTAAGAGTAAGAATGAGCTGAAGAACTACAGGCCAATTGCATTAGTGAATACAGTAGGTAAAGTTTTCAGTGCAGTGTTGAATGAGAGACTGTGTAAATGGATTGAGAGAGCTGGAGTGCTGGGTGAGGAACAGAATGGTTTTCGTAGGGACAGGAGAGCTGAGGACAATATGTTTGTGGTGAATGAAATGATTGAGAAGAAAAAGAAGGATGGGGGTAAATTGTACCTAGGTTTTTTGGATATAGAGAAAGCTTATGATAGAGTGAACAGAGAAATGTTAGGTAGAGTCTTAGAAAAGATTGGATTGAGTGCAAAGATAGTTAACGTAGTGCAAAGTATGTATGTGGACACAAGAGCTAGATACAGGCTAGGAGACATAGAAACAGACTGGGTGAGGAGTGAGAGAGGAGTTAGGCAGGGCTGTATATTGTCACCAACCCTTTTTAGCCTGTATACAGAGGAGCTAGCAGCCAGGATGAGAAGAATGAATGTAGGGGTAAGTGTGGGGAATGATAAAGTATGTGTGCTCCTTTATGCAGATGATGTAGTTGTTATGAGTGAATCGGCAGATGAGCTTCAAAGTTTGTTGGATGTAGTGGATGGCTATGGTAAAGACTTTGGAGTAAGGTTTAGCAGTGAGAAAAGCAAAGTAATGATTGTGAATAGATCAGAGGATGAAAGTAATGTGGTATGGAGACTTGGAGAGAATGAGTTGAGACGTGTGCAAGAATACAAGTACTTAGGGATGTGGATGAGTCCTAGTGGGTGTGCAAAGGCAAAGAATGAAAAGATAAGTATGGTAAACCAGTGGGTAGGTCGATTGGGAAGCGCGGCAAGGATGAGAGCAAGTAAGTATGATGTGTTGAGAGAAGTGTGGAAGAGTGTGGCTGTGCCATGTATAATGTATGGTATGGATGTGATTGCATGGAATGAAAGTGAAATTGATAAGTTAGAAGTGGGCCAGAACAAAGTAGCAAGGATGGCACTGAGTGCACCGAGGTGCACAGCAGTTGAAGCCTTGAGAGGTGACATGGGATGGAGCACCTTCAGAGAAAGACTCACAAAAGCCACACTTAGGTACAAGATTAGGCTTGAGAGAATGGATGATGCAAGAATAGCAAGGAAGGTGTACCTGTGGAATGAAAGTGGAAGCAAATGGAGGAAGAGATGCATGAGAATGACAGACAGGAATGGATTGCAAGTTGTGTGGGCGATAAGAATGGCTGGGAGGAATCAAAATGAGCGTGAATGGGTGGTAACAAGAGGAGGAAGAGTGGGAGCCGAATGGGATGTGAGAAAATGGAAGAATGAGATAGTCAAAGAAGTGAAATGTGTGGGACTGAATGAATGGAAGAATGAGATGGAAAGAAAGAAGACCCTGGAATGGTACAAGGAGAAAGAGGCCCCGAGGTATGAAAGGTGGTATGATGGAAGCTTGGGCGGTGATCTTCTCTTCCGAGCGAGGGCACAGTGTATGGATGTGAATGCAAGGAGTTACAGGTGGTCTGAGTCCCGCAGCAAAGTGTGCCAGATGTGTGACATGGGAGAGGATGAGACGGTGGAACATGTGGTGCTGGAGTGTGTGCAGTATGCCAGAGACAGGAATGAGATGATGCAAGTGATACTGACTGAGTTAGGGCATGATAGGAATGAAAGAGTGGAGAAGACAGGAAAGGAATGGATGGTGTTGTTGCTGGGACTGGGTAGAGAGGCCAATGAAAGGATGATTGAGGCGGTGAAAGAGTTTCTGGAGAGAATGTGGCGTGCCAGGTGTATGAACAATTAGGATAGAGGATGCTGTTCGTTTCTCTTTTTTTTTTTTTTCCCCTTTCTACAGGAGTTGCCGATCCAAAGGCCTGGCTCAGGAGTGATCCTGTGCCACCTGTACCATCAAGATCAAGATCAAGATGTTGTCTGTGTCTGTTGGAGCGTCCGCGTGCTGCGTGGTGGTCAGTGGTCAGGTCACGCTGAGTGTGCGGCAGCTTGCGCCTGTGTCTGAGCTGGCCTGGGTCACCTGTGGTCACCTGTCCACTCTGTGTCTGGTGGAGGGAACAGACAAGACGTCAGCGTGGTGGTCAGTGGTCAGGTCACGCTGAGTGTGCGGCAGCTTGCGCCTGTGTCTGAGCTGGCCTGGGTCACCTGTGGTCACGTGGCGGCGCCTCCCTGGGCTCACCTGAGGGCGTGCAGGTAATGGTGGGCGGGGAACAAGTAAATGTCGGGAGGTGAGTGACTAAGGTGGTGGTCACCGTCACTGTTGTTGTGGTTTGTTTGTTTGTTTGTTTGTTGATTTCTTTTATTCCCAAGACGTGGCGGCGCCGCCTGGCTGTCTGCTGGTGCTGCCTGCCTGTGGTCTGACCATTTTGTCGCGAGTGTTTGGGCGTTGTCCTTTCTGGGGATTTCCCGGCCCATACTGAGTGAGGTTAGGTTAGGTTAGGTTTTCTGGGCAAGATTTTCCCGTCACAGTGGTGGCAGCCACGCAGGACAAGACACACACCGTCAGTTAGTGTTTTCTGCTTTCTTGTTTTATTTTTGTTATTTTGTTAATTTGTTTATTATTGTTTTATTTGTTTGTCTTGCAGGAGAACAGACGCGGTGAAAGAGCAAGGCCAGACTGGCAAGTCCTCCTGTCCATTGTGCCCCAGAGCCTCTTAGATCAGTGGCTGGCAAGTCCTCCCATCCTCTCTGCCCCAGAGCCCCTCAGGTCAGTGGCTGGCAAGTCCTCCCATCCTCTCTGCCCCAGAGCCCCTCAGGTCAGTGGCTGGCAAGTCCTCCCATCCTCTCTGCCCCAGAGCCCCTCAGGTCAGTGGCTGGCAAGTCCTCCCATCCTCTCTGCCCCAGAGCCCCTCAGGTCAGTGGCTGGGGACTCAGAACACTGCACCACTGTTGGCAACACTTGTGTCATTGTCACAAGTTATTATCTTACTCTTTGCAAGAAGTCAGTTTTTTATTTATTTATTTATTTATTTATTTATTTATTTATTTATTTATTTATTTATTTATTTATTTGGATAACCTGAAGATCCACCAGCCCAGTCTTACCACCTGAAGATCCACCAGCCCTGTCCTTTCTGGCCGTTCTATTGCTGCTGTGGTAGACGGTCACTGTTCTTCTCCTAGATCTATTAACAGTGGTGTTCCTCAGGGTTCTGTCCTGTCACCCACTCTCTTCCTATTATTCAACAATGATCTTTTAAACCAAACTTCTTGTCCTATCCACTCCAATGCTGATGATACCACCCTGCACTTTTCCACGTCTTTTTCTAGACTTCCAACCATTCAGGAAGTAAACAGTTCATGCAGGGAAGTCACAGACTACTGATCTCTCCAAAATTCCAGATTAGGGCAGAGCAAACTTGGTATTGTTCAATGCCACAAAAACTCAATTCCTCCATCTATCAACTCGACACAACCTTCCAGACAACTATCCCCTCTTCTTCAATGACACTCAACTGTCCCCCTCTTCTACACTGAACATCCTCGGTCTGTACTTTACTTATAATCTGAACTGGAAACTTCACATCTCATCTCTAGCAAAAACAGCTTTTAGGAAGTCAGGTGTTCTGAGATGTCTCCGCCAGTTTTTCTCACCACCCCCAGCTGCTAACTTTTTACAGGGGCCTTATCCGTCCATGTATGGAGTATGCTTCACATGTCTGGGGGGGTTCCACTCATACCGTTCTTCTAGACAGGTTGGAATCAAAAGCTTTTTGTCTCATCAACTCCTCTCCTCTAACTGACTGTCTTCAGCCTTTCTCTCATCGCCGCAGTGTTGCATCTCGTGCTGTCTTTTACAGCTATTTTCATGCTAACTGCTCTTCTGATCTTGCTAACTGCATGCTTCCCCTCCTCCCACAGCCTTGCTGCTCAACACTTTCTTCTTTCTCTCACCACTATTCTGTGCACCTCTCTAATGCAAGAGTTAACCAGTATTCTCAATCATTCATCCCTTTTCTCTGGTAATACTGGAGCTCCCTGCCTGCTTCTGTATTTCCACCTTCGTATGACTTGAATTCCTTCAAGAGGGAGGCTTCAACACACTTATCCTTATCTCTCTCTCTCTCTCTCTCTCTCTCTCTCTCTCTCTCTCTCTCTCTCTCTCTCTCTCTCTCTCTCTCTCTCTCTCTCTCTCTCTCTCTCTCTCTCTCTCTCTCTCTCTCTCTCTCTCTCTCTCTCTCTCTCTCTCTCTCTCTCTCTCTCTCTCTCGTACACAGACAGGCAGGAAGCCCCTCGCTGCCTGTGTGGTGATGGCCTCCTCTGTTACAGGTGCCAGGTGTATCTTGTCTGTGGAGGCTGTGTGTTAGGCTGAGGCTGAGGCAGGAAGCCCCTCGCTGCCTGTGTAGTGACGGCCTCCTCTGTTACAGGTGCAAGGTCGGTGTGCATCCTTGGTGCAGCCCCAGGGTTCCTGCAGGACCAGCCACGGCCAGGAGCAGCGTAGCAATGGAGGGTGCGAGGCCAGGCAGCAGCAGCAGCAGCAGCAGTAGTAACAGCCTGGAGCAGCAGGCAAGCCCAGGCAGGAGGACCTACACTTGTGACCACTGCGGCAAAGTGTGCTCCACCAAGGCTGCCATTGCCAGACACGTCCTCTCCCATGCCAGCAAGACAAGGCTGAGAGGCAGGAGTGGCCCCGCTGAACACACTGCCACCCACACTGGTGGCAGGAACCACAAGTGTGACCTCTGCGGGAAGACATTTGTCTGGAAGAGTCATCTTGCCTCACACATCCTCACCCACACTGGGGAGAGAAAGTTCCAGTGCCTGGAGTGTGGGAAAAGATTTACCCAGGAGAGTCATCTTAACAGACACATCCTCATCCACACTGGGGAGAGAAAGTTCCAGTGCCTGGAGTGTGGGAAAAGATTTACCCAGGAGAGTCATCTTAACACACACATCCTCACCCACACTGGGGAGAGAAAGTTCCAGTGCCTGGAGTGTGGGAAAAGATTTACCCGGAAGGGTTCCCTTAACACACACATCCTCACCCACACTGGGGAGAGAAAGTTCCAGTGCCTGGAGTGTATGAAAAAATTTACCCAGAAAAGTGATCTTAACACACACATCCTCATCCACACTGGGGAGAGAAAGTTCCAGTGCCTGGAGTGTGGGAAAAGATTTATCAACAAAAGTAATCTTAACAAACACATCCTCATCCACACTGGGGAGAGAAAGTTCCAATGCCTGGAGTGTGGGAAAAGATTTATCCACAAAAATCATCTTAACAGACACATCCTCACCCACACTGGGGAGAGAAAGTTCCAGTGCCTGGAGTGTGGGAAAAGATTTATCCACAAAAATCATCTTAACAGACACATCCTCACCCACACTGGGGAGAGAAAGTTCCAGTGCCTGGAGTGTGGTAAAAGATTTACCCGGAAGGGTTCCCTTAACATACACATCCTCACCCACACTGGGGAGAGAAAGTTTCAGTGCCTGGAGTGTGGGAAAAGATTTACCCAGAAAAGTGATCTTAACAGACACATCCTCACCCACACTGGGGAGAGAAAGTTCCAGTGCCTGGAGTGTGGGAAAAGATTTACCCGGAAGGGTTCCCTTAACACACACATCCTCACCCACACTGGGGAGAGAAAGTTCCAGTGCCTGGAGTGTATGAAAAAATTTACCCAGAAAAGTGATCTTAACACACACATCCTCACCCACACTGGGGAGAGAAAGTTCCAGTGCCTGGAGTGTGGGAAAAGATTTACCCGGAAGGGTTCCCTTAACACACACATCCTCACCCACACTGGGGAGAGAAAGTTCCAGTGCCTGGAGTGTGGGAAAAGATTTACCCAGAAGTGTACTCTTGACAGTCACATCCTCACCCACACTGGGGAGAGAAAGTTCCAGTGCCTGGAGTGTGGGAAAAGATTTACCCAGAAGGGTACTCTTGACAGACACATCCTCACCCACACTGGAAAGAAGAAGAGAAAACATCCAAAATCATAGCTGTTGCAGTCCCCGGTGACTCCGGCCTCAGTAGAGCTGAAAGGCACAAAACTACAAAATATCACGACCTAAAAAGTGACCTGGGAACAACATGGTCGCCGATGGACACCGGTATAATACCAGTGGTGGTGTGGGCGACAGGGCTAATGAAGAAAACCTTGAGAGCTGCCTGGAGGCAATCCCCGGTCGCCCAAGTGCCCACGAGGTACACACAGCTGCGGTCAAGGGAACGGTCGCCACGCTGAACATAACCCTCGGATGGAATGCCGGTGCTGCTGAGGGTGTGACCACTAACACCAGGCTTGGGGCCCATTGCACTCACCAGACAACAAAACAGGAAAGTGCAGAAAACGGGGAGAGAATGTTCCCGTGCCTGCAGTGTGGGAAAAGATTTACCCACAAAGGTAATCTTAACACACACATCCTCACCCACATTGGGGCTTGTACAAACTCAGTGCACCCTGAGTGTAGGAAGACAGAAGGAAGCAGAAACAGAAGGATCTGCTCTGAACCACCCTGGAGAGAGAAACTGCAGCAGAGGATCACCCATCAAAGAGAAGAAATCTGGCAGATAACAAGCTTCCTGTAAGACCAAAACGACACAAGGAACCTCCTCAAGAAAACAGACAGAATGACAGGAAGGCGCAGCGCAAGCAACGGCCGGCCGGGCGGAAGACCGGCAGGGGCCGAGCCCCGGCCGAAGCCTTGGCACCACAGATGAGGACAAAGACAAGAAAATAAAGGCCAGAAAGATGAAGAGGCAGCTTGCAGAAAAGCCAGGGGTGGTGTGCAGACACATGGCAAAGACCTCAATAGAAGTACAAGACCCACCCGAGAAAGAAGTGGCCGAGGGATGCTGGAAGACCCCACGCAGCATCAGGCAGCCCCTGGGATACAGACCACCACGGTTAAACACACAAGTAAACAACAATGCCAGCTGTTCAGCTTACAGAGGAAGGTCTGCTGAGAAAGAGAGTGAGTCAATGCAGCAAGTTTGAGGCTCCAGGTGTAGACAAAGCCCCAAGTTTTGGGTCAGAAAGATTACACGAGTGCACCGTTCCGTGCACTCGTTTGTACCAGACTACAGAAAGGAAAAGAGGAGCCCCCACAATGGCTGGCCACTGGAAACACCAGCCTGCCACCAAACGCCAGCCAGACTCCACTGCCAGCCAGACACAGAGCCGTCTGCTGCCCGTCAACAACACGCAGGTGGCCGACAGAGACACCTGTGTGGAGTTTGGTCTGGTGGAGTGCTCCACATGCACCGGCAGGACTGGCAAGAAGGTAGCACCAGAAACACACACACTGGTGAACAGGACTGCATTCAACAACTTGCTCAACACTCCACATGCAAGTGTTTGGGATCACAAGAGAATGCCACACTACAACACAAAAAATAAGAAAAACAATCAAGAAAGAATTACCTTAACACCTTGAAAAAGATTCGCAGGTCAGAACTAACACCAAAAAACAAGACTACTGCCACAAACCAGCTGGCAGTACCAGTAGTGACTTGTGGGTGTGGTGTGGTGTGGTGACTGGCCACAAGACTACTGCCACAAACCAGCTGGCAGTACCAGTAGTGACTTGTGGGTGTGGTGTGGTGTGGTGTGGTGACTGGCCACAAGACTACTGCCACAAACCAGCTGGCAGTACCAGTAGTGACTTGTGGGTGTGGTGTGGTGTGGTGACTGGCCACAAGACTACTGCCACAAACCAGCTGGCAGTACCAGTAGTGACTTGTGGGTGTGGTGTGGTGTGGTGTGGTGACTGGCCACAAGACTACTGCCACAAACCAGCTGGCAGTACCAGTAGTGACTTGTGGGTGTGGTGTGGTGTGGTGACTGGCCACAAGACTACTGCCACAAACCAGCTGGCAGTACCAGTAGTGACTTGTGGGTGTGGTGTGGTGTGGTGACTGGCCACAAGACTACTGCCACAAACCAGCTGGCAGTACCAGTAGTGACTTGTGGGTGTGGTGTGGTGTGGTGACTGGCCACAAGACTACTGCCACAAACCAGCTGGCAGTACCAGTAGTGACTTGTGGGTGTGGTGTGGTGTGGTGTGGTGACTGGCCACAAGACTACTGCCACAAACCAGCTGGCAGTACCAGTAGTGACTTGTGGGTGTGGAGTGGTGTGGTGACTGGCCAAAAGGTTTATTCTGAAATGTAATCTTGACAAACATCCTCACCCACACTGTGGTAAGGAAGTACAGGTGTGGTGTTTGTGGTAGTGTTTCTGTAGGAAGAGTGGTGTTGCCAGACACATCCAAACACTCCTGTGGGGGTGAGGTGTTGTGGATGTGCTGGTGGTGTGTGAGGGACTTGGAGTGACTAGTGTTTGTGTGTTGTTACTTTGTACTCAAGTGTTGGAATAAACTTTTGTTGCTAGAATGCTGAGTAATGTTGTTATACAGGAAGTAAACAGTTCATGCATGGAAGTCACAGACTTCTGATCTCTCCAAAATTCCAGATTAGGGCAGAGCAAACTTGGTATTGTTCAATGCCACAAAAACTCAATTCCTCCATCTATCAACTTGACACAACCTTCCAGACAACTATCCCCTCTTCTTCAATGACACTCAACTGTCCCCCTCTTCTACACTGAACATCCTCGGTCTGTACTCGTACTTTACTTATAATCTGAACTGGAAACTTCACATCTCATCTCTAGCAAAAACAGCTTCTAGGAAGTCAGGTGTTCTGAGATGTCTCTGCCAGTTTTTCTCACCCCCCCCAGCTGCTGACTTTGTACAGGGGCCTTATCCGTTCATGTATGGAGTATACTTCACATGTCTGGGGGGGGGGGGAGGGTTCCACTCATACCATTCTTCTAGACAGGTTGGAATCAAAAGCTTTTTGTCTCATCAACTCCTCTCCTCTAACTGACTGTCTTCAGCCTTTCTCTCATCGCCGCAGTGTTGCATCTCGTGCTGTCTTTTACAGCTATTTTCATGCTAACTGCTCTTCTGATCTTGCTAACTGCATGCTTCCCCTCCTCCCACAGCCTTGCTGCTCAACACTTTCTTCTTTCTCTCACCACTATTCTGTGCACCTCTCTAATGCAAGAGTTAACCAGTATTCTCAATCATTCATCCCTTTTCTCTGGTAATACTGGAGCTCCCTGCCTGCTTCTCTATTTTCACCTTCGTATGACTTGAATTCCTTCAAGAGGGAGGCTTCAACACACTTATCCTGCAATTTTTGACAACTGCCTTGGACCCTGTTCAGTGACCAGCATCTCAGTGGGCCCCCTCCCCTCTCTCTCTCTCTCTCTCTCTCTCTCTCTCTCTCTCTCTCTCTCTCTCTCTCTCTCTCTCTCTCTGTCTCTGTCTCTCTCTGTCTCTCTCTGTCTCTGTCTCTCTCTGTCTCTGTCTCTGTCTTCTCTCTCTCTTTCTCTCTCTCTCTCTCTCTCTCTCTCTCTCTCTCTCTCTCTCTCTCTCTCTCTCTCTCTCTCTCTCTCTCTCTCTCTCTCTCTCTCTCTCTCTCTCTCTCTCTCTCTCTCTCTCTCTCTCTCTCTCTCTCTCTCTCTCTCTCTCTCTCTCTCCACTACACAACATAAAGGAAGGCTACACCACCACACAGCGTCAAGCAAGGTCGCAAACCCACCACATAAAGGCCACCACATAAAGCACCACATCACATAAAGCAAGCTGTCACTCTGCTACGTAGTAAGAAGACGAGCTCCTAACACTTAAGCCCCAGCACCTAGGTCATAAAGTGCGTAACAAAGTGAACATGACAACCTATGAAGATCCAGCTACTGTTAGAGCGTTGGCTCCAACAGATATAAATAAAATGACAAACCCACAACTAAAGAGAGCGCTTACAACTCTACTAACAGCTGATGCCTCTACACAACCATCTAATAATGATCTATTGGAGGAAATAAGAAGCTTAAAAGAGGAAGTGAAAGGCATGGCCAGCATTAAACAAGAAGTGGAGCAGTTGTCTGATAAGTTGGACCAAGCATTCCAGATGATTTCACAACAACAGTTATTTTTAGAATCTTTGGACAACAAGGAGAGGAAGAGAAATTTAGTTATTACTGGGTTGACAGAAGAGAGCGATGTAACAGGGTGCAACGATGCTGAGAAAGTACGCAATGTGATAGCAGCGACTGGATATCAGCAAAACGTTGATCCTGCAGCGTGGGAAATCAAACGACTCGGAAAAGAGGACCAGCGTAGGAAACGACCGCTTCTTGTCGTGGTGGGAGACGGAAATCAACGTAATGAGATCGTGAGGATGGCAAAGAACTTGAAATCAGTTGAAGGACCTCTCTCTTCTGTGTATGTCAAGAAGGATGTCCACCCGGCAGTGAGAAAGGAGATGGCGCGGTTGAGGCAACGTGAAAGAGAAGAAAAAGAAAAGCCAGGAAATGTGGGTGTGTCTATTAGTTATGATTGGAAAAGACGTGTGTTGTTAAGGGATGGCAATGTAATCGATAAGTTTTCACCATATTTTTTCTGAATACAAAGAAAAATACCAGTGTGTTGAAATTATGTTCATGGAATGTATGTGGAGTAAGGGAAAAATTGAATGATCCGGAAATTCTTAAGTTCTTAATGCAATATGATCTGGTTTGGCTGTTAGAGGTTAAAAGTGCGTATGAAAAAAGCGTACCTGGTTTCTATATGTATAACAATAAGTCAAGAGTAGGCTGTAACAGAGGTGGTGTTATGTTGCTCTTCAAATGTGCGTTGATGCAATATGTGACCAATGTAAACATGGAGGAAGATGACATGATATGGGTGAATTTATCGGTGTGTAAAGATGTGAAATTCGGTGGTGTTTATATACCTCCAGAAGACTCACTATATTGCGAAGCTTCACCGTTTCGAGCGTTAAGTGAGATGTGTTTGAACACTCGTGACGTAGTTGTTTTAGGTGATTTTAATGCATGAGTTGGATCACATGTGTTGTCGTGTGGTGATGGAAGTGTCTATAGATATGATGGTGTGAAGGATCCGGTAGTGAATAGTCACGGGCGTATGTTGCGTAACATGTGTAGAAGTAACAATATGGTTGTGATGAATCACCTGAACAGAAAAGGAACTACCTTAGGAGGTGACTTATCTTTTAGAAGAGGATCAAGATGGACATCGGAGATTGACTTGTGCGTGGTTACTTCCGATTGCGTAAGATTTGTCAGTTCGGTCGAGGTAAACAAGTCAGTTAAAGGTTCCGACCACGCCCCAATTTGCGTAGATCTCGCTACTAAAGAAATGACTCAAGTTTCCCCGACAGAGCTGTTAGAACGAGCTAACGGTCTGGGTGAGTCATACCGAAGAATACGTGCAAACGAGTCGATGTGGAAAAGTCCAAGATATGACACCGTAAACTTACATGATTTCAGTACCGAATTGCTAAGTCTCGATCCACCGAATCCGGACGCTGTTAGTATTGAAAATATTTCTGAAGCCTTCAGATCGAGCAGTGAAATTATTCATGAAGCTGCTCGTAGGAACAGATGTGGACGTCTCGACCAGCAGGAAGAAACGTGGGACAGAACGTTGCCGCGCTGGAGAAGGATGTTAGAAACAAATGATGCTAAGTTCATATGGAAGGCCATTAACTGGTCAGGGAATATTGATACGCACGAACACAGACAACCTGAAGACGATCAACTAAAGACCCATTTCGAGAGCTTGTTAAATAATGAGTGTCACACTAATAGTATTCGCACTGTATGTATAGATGACTCGACTCCAACGATACCCGTATTAGACGAACCTTTCACTGTACAAGAATTAGATAAAGTACTCAAGGATGTGAATGTTAGAAAAAGTTATGTTGGTATTTGTCCAGGAATTATGAGAGCTTTACCTGTTGACTGGATCATGTTCTTTTTACATATGTTTAACGTTGTTTTTCTTAATGTGTGTTATCCAGTTTCATGGGGTTGTAGCAAACTTTTTGTACTCTTCAAAGGAGGTAAAGACAGACTTGAATGTGGAAACTACAGAGGCATATCCATTATGAATACATTGGCAAAATTGTATGATTACTTAATTTTGAACAGATTAAAACTATGGACAAGTATTGATAAATGTCAAGCAGGTGCTCAAAGCGGTCGAGGATGTGTCGAACAAATAATGACGTTAAGATTATTATGTGACCTGGCTAATTATAAGAAAAAGAAGCTGTATATGTTATTCATAGATTACAGCAAAGCATATGATAGAGTGCCTCAAGGTAAATTGCTTGAATGGCTTAAATCACGTGGTTGTGGTAAGGTTATGTTGCGTGCTATACAAGCTATGTATTCCTGTACTCAAAGTGTGTTACGTTCTGCAACTATTGATGCCACTGTTGGAGTCCGCCAAGGATCTCCATCGAGTTGTCTCTTATTCACCATATACATGGATGAGGTGGTTAGGATGATAAACAGGTGTGTAGATACAGATGGATTCTTGGGGAAACTACATACGCTCCTTCTTTTGGATGACATGGTAATACTAGCTACTTCTAAAGAAATGTGTGTGAGAAAGTTAACCGCAGTGTTGGATTATTGCCAAGAATATGGAATGGTACCTAATGAAAAGAAAACAAAACTTATGGTAGTGCGAGGTACAGATGAAGACAGATTGCCGTTAACTGTTCGTAACATCAAGATAGACTGTGTTCATAAGTATCTTTACCTTGGGGCATGGATTTGTGATGATGCAAAGATGAACACAGTATTGGACCTTCACGAAACCGTGAATGAGATGCAACTCAATAAATTTGCAATTTTTTGTGCAGCAAATAACATTATGCCATATACATACAAGCGCAAAGTATTTGATGCTGCTGTCACTTCTGCCCTTCTTTATAGCTCAGGAACATGGTTGACAAATAATCCTAGAAAGATAATTGTTCAATACAATAGAGCAGTAAAGAACTTGCTAGGGGTAAGGAAATTTACAAGCCCCGACATGTGTCTTATTGAATCAGGTATTCCACCTGTACTTGATGTCATAGCAAAAAGGAGAAGGAAATTTCTAGAATCAAAGTTAAGGGAACCGAACGTTGAAGAACCATTCTATGTTGCATTTGAGTTGTGCAGAGTAGCTAATACTCCAGGGTATCAATTTGTGATGAAGGCACTACAGTATAGAGATAACGTAAATCCACTGGATATAGTCAAAATAAAAATTAGAGAAAAACCCGAGACGGCATCTAAGTATGTGGCGTACAGATCAGTAATTAACCCTGAACTATCAGTACATCCAGTTTATGTCAGCAATGAGTTTGTCCCGGACTACAAAAGGCAGGCCCTTACGAGGCTTCGACTAATGTCACATGATTTAAAAATTGAGACGGGTAGAAGGAATGGAATACCAGCAGAGTTGCGACTGTGTATGTGTGATAGTAATGCAGTACAAGATGAGTCTCATGTTTTGTTAAATTGTTCTTTGTCAAGGGACTGTAGGGCTAGATATAATATGTTGGATTTTAGTAGTTTTACCAGTTTAATGAAGTATAAGGGTAAATTAGGTACTTTATGTGATTATGTTTGCGATGTGTTAAAGCTTTACGGCTAAAATGTTCTTGTTTTTTAAAAGAAAGGGAGTTTGAATTTTTTAGGAGTTAAGTTTAGAGAAAGTTTGTTTTTTGCAATGTGAATTGGTTAATTTTATCTGGACAGGATTTTTATTTGTAGCTCTTTTTATATATAATGATTTTAGTGAAATGATTTTTACTTTAAGCTCCTTGTAATCACAAAATTCTGTCAATAAACTATAAAATAAAATAATCTCTCTCTCTCTCTCTCTCTCTCTCTCTCTCTCTCTCTCTCTCTCTCTCTCTCTCTCTCTCTCTCTCTCTCTCTCTCTCTCTCTCTCTCTCTCTCTCTCTCTCTCTCTCTCTCTCTCTCTCTCTCTCTCTCTCTCTCTCTCTCTCTCTCTCTCTCTCTCTCTCCCCTGGACACCAGACAGGCAGGAAGCCCCTCGCCGCCTGTGTGGTAACGCCCTCCTCTGTTACAGGTGCAAGGTCAGTGTGCATCCTTGGTGCAGCCCCAGGGTTCCTGCAGGAACAGCCACGGCCAGGAGCAGCATTGCAATGGAGGGTGCGAGGCCAGGCAACAGCAGCAGCAGCAGCAGTAGTAACAGCCTGGAGCAGCAGGTGACCCAAGGCAGGAGGACCTACACTTGTGACCACTGCGGCAAAGTGTGCTCCACCAAGGCTGCCATTGCCAGACACGTCCTCTCCCATGCCAGCAAGACAAGGCTGAGAGGCAGGAGTGGCCCCGCTGAACACACTGCCACCCACACTGGTGGTAGGAACCACAAGTGTGACATCTGCAGGAAGACATTTGTCCGGAAGAGTCATCTTGCCTCACACATCCTCACCCACACTGGGGAGAGAAAGTTCCAGTGCCTGGAGTGTGGGAAAAGATTTACCCAGGAGAGTCATCTTGCCTCACACATCCTCACCCACACTGGGGAGAGAAAGTTCCAGTGCCTGGAGTGTGGGAAAAGATTTAGCCGGAAGGGTTCCCTTAACACACACATCCTCACCCACACTGGGGAGAGAAAGTTCCAGTGCCTGGAGTGTGGGAAAAGATTTACCTGGAAGGGTTCCCTTAACACACACATCCTCACCCACACTGGGGAGAGAAAGTTCCAGTGCCTGGAGTGTGGGAAAAGATTTACCATGAAGAGTTCCCTTAAAACACACATCCTCACCCACACTGGGGAGAGAAAGTTCCAGTGCCTGGAGTGTGGGAAAAGATTTACCCAGAAGTGTACTCTTGACAGTCACATCCTCACCCACACTGGGGAGAGAAAGTTCCAGTGCCTGGAGTGTGGGAAAAGATTTACCTGGAAGGGTTCCCTTAACACACACATCCTCACCCACACTGGGGAGAGAAAGTTCCAGTGCCTGGAGTGTGGGAAAAGATTTACCCAGGAGAGTCATCTTAACAGACACATCCTCACCCACACTGGGGAAAGAAAGTTCCAGTGCCTGGAGTGTGGGAAAAGATTTACCCGGAAGGGTACTCTTGACAGACACATCCTCACCCACACTGGAAAGAAGAAGAGAAAACAGCCAAAATCATAGCTGTTGCAGTCCCCGGTGACTCCGGCCTCAGTAGAGCTGAAAGGCACAAAACTACAAAATATCACGACCTAAAAAGTAACCTGGGAACAACATGGTCGCCGATGGACACCGGTATAATACCAGTGGTGGTGTGGGCGACAGGGCTAATGAAGAAAACCTTGAGAGCTGCCTGGAGGCAATCCCCGGTCGCCCAAGTGCCCACGAGGTACACACAGCTGCGGTCAAGGGAACGGTCGCCACGCTGAACAGAGCCCTCGGATGCAATGCCGGCGCTGCTGAGGGTGTGACCGCTAACACCAGGCTCGGGGCCCATTGCACTCACCAGACAACAAAACAGGAAAGTGCAGAAAACGGGGAGAGAATGTTCCCGTGCCTGCAGTGTGGGAAAAGATTTACCCACAAAGGTAATCTTAACACACACATCCTCACCCACACTGGGGCTTGTACAAACTCAGTGCACCCTGAGTGTAGGAAGACAGAAGGAAGCAGAAACAGAAGGATCTGCTCTGAACCACCCTGGAGAGAGAAACTGCAGCAGAGGATCACCCATCAAAGAGAAGAAATCTGGCAGATAACAAGCTTCCTGCAAGACCAAAACGACACAAGGAACCTCCTCAAGAAAACAGACAGAATGACAGGAAGGCGCAGCGCAAGCAACGGCCGGCCGGGCGGAAGACCGGCAGGGGCCGAGCCCCGGCCAAAGCCTTGGCACCACAAATGAGGACAAAGACAAGAAAATAAAGGCCAGAAAGATGAAGAGGCAGCTTGCAGAAAAGCCAGGGGTGGTGTGCAGGCACATGGCAAAGACCTCAACAGAAGTACAAGACCCACCCGAGAAAGAAGTGGCCGAGGGATGCTGGAGGCCACTGCTGGAAGACCCAACACAGCATCAGGCAGCCCCGGGGATACAGACCACCACGGTTAAACACACAAGTAAACAACAACAATGCCAGCTGTTCAACTTACACAGGAAGGTCTGCTGAGAAAGAGAGTGAGTCAATGCAGCAAGTTTGAGGCTCCAGGTGTAGACAAAGCCCCAAGTTTTGGGTCAGAAAGATTACACAAGTGCACCGTTCCGTGCACTCGTTTGTACCAGACTACAGAAAGGAAAAGAGGAGCCCCCACAATGGCTGGCCACTGGAAACACCAGCCTGCCACCAAACGCCAGCCAGACTCCACTGCCAGCCAGACACAGAGCCGTCCGCTGCCCGTCAACAACACGCAGGTGGCCGACAGAGACACCGGCGTGGAGTTTGGTCTGGTGGAGTGCTCCACATGCACCGGCAGGACTGGCAAGAAGGTAGCACCAGAAACACACACACTGGTGAACAGGACTGCATTCAACACCTTGCCATTCAACACCTTGCTCAACACTCCACATGCAAGTGTTTGGGAACACAAGAGAATGCCACACTACAACACAAAAAATGAGAAAAACAATCAACAAAGAATTACCTTAACACCTTGAAAAAGATTTGCAGGTCAGAACTACCACCAAAAAACAAGACTACTGCCACAAACCAGCTGGCAGTACCAGTAGTGACTTGTGGGTGTGGTGTGGTGTGGTGACTGGCCACAAGACTACTGCCACAAACCAGCTGGCAGTACCAGTAGTGACTTGTGGGTGTGGTGTGGTGTGGTGACTGGCCACAAGACTACTGCCACAAACCAGCTGGCAGTACCAGTAGTGACTTGTGGGTGTGGTGTGGTGTGGTGACTGGCCACAAGACTACTGCCACAAACCAGCTGGCAGTACCAGTAGTGACTTGTGGGTGTGGTGTGGTGTGGTGACTGGCCACAAGACTACTGCCACAAACCAGCTGGCAGTACCAGTAGTGACTTGTGGGTGTGGTGTGGTGTGGTGTGGTGACTGGCCACAAGACTACTGCCACAAACCAGCTGGCAGTACCAGTAGTGACTTGTGGGTGTGGTGTGGTGTGGTGACTGGCCAAAAGGTTTATTCTGAAATGTAATCTTGACAAACATCCTCACCCACACTGTGGTAAGGAAGTACAGGTGTGGTGTTTGTGGCAGTGTTTCTGTAGGAAGAGTGGTGTTGCCAGACACATCCAAACACTCCTGTGGGGGTGAGGTGTTGTGGATGTGCTGGTGGTGTGTGAGGGACTTGGAGTGACTAGTGTTTGTGTGTTGTTACTTTGTACTCAAGTGTTGGAATAAACTTTTGTTGCTAGAATGCTGAGTTATGTTGTTCTACAGTAAATAATGTGTGTGTGTGTGTGTGTGTGTGTGTGTGTGTGTGTGTGTGTGTGTGTGTGTGTGTGTGTACAAAATGGCCAATAATAAACTTACCATGACAGACAGAGTAGTGGATGACTGGAATAGACTCAGTAGTCAGGTTGTTAGTGCTGAGTCATTACAGAGCTTTGAAATATTAGACAAATGTATGGACAGGGATGACAGGTGGAAATAGACAGGCATGTTTTGTACAGGGACTGCCACGTGCAGGCCTGACGGCTTCCTGCACCAACCCTTGTGTTCTTGTGTGCTGCTGCTGCTGCTGCAAAATCTCTTCCTATTAATCCCTTTCTTTGCTGTGAATGCTTGTGGAGGTTTTACACATTGCTTTTAGTGCTGCGAAGTGTTGACTGTCGCTGTGAAAGGGTTGAAAGGTTAATGATCCTGGGAGGCAAAGAAAACTGCTGGTCTGTGCATCAATAGCCGTGGTGTTCTGATGGTCTGCCTTCTTCATCACTTCTCACCAAAACAAGAAAACAACAAAACTTGATTGAAAAACAAGCCACAGAGACAGGCAGAGCGGGTGGGAGTGCAGGGGAGAGGGAGAGGGAGAGAGGACGGTGTGGGAGACAAGACAGATATGGAGAGAGATGATACTTAACATTGCATCTCTTGCTATTCAAAGCTAGGTGAGTGTGTTGAAGCCTCCCTCCTGAAAGAGTTCAAGTCACCGGCAGGGGGAAACAGCAGCAGGCAGGGAGTTCAGGAGTGTGCCAGTAAAGGGGATGAGAGACTGAGAATACTGGTTAACTCTTGCATCAGGGAGGTGGACAGAATAGTGGTGAAAGATTGAGAATACTGATTAACTCTTTCATTCAGGAGGTGGACAGTATAGTGGTGAAAGATTGAGAATATTGGTTAACTCTTGCACCAGGGAGCTGCAGACAATAGTGGTGAAAGATTGAGAATACTGGTTAACTCTTGCATCAGAGAGGTGGACAGAATAGTGGTGAAAGATTGAGAATACTGATTAACTCTTGCATTCAGGAGGTGGACAGTATAGTGGTGAAGGATTGAGAATACAGGTTAACTCTTGCATTAGATAGGTGGACAGAGTAGTAGTGAAAAATTGAGAATACTGGTTAACTTGCACTACGGAAGTGGAGACAATAGTGCTGAAAGATTGAGAATGCTGGTTAACTTGCATTCAGAAGGTGGACAGAATAGTGGTGAAAGATTGAGAATGCTGGTTAACTTGCATTCAGAAGGTGGACAGAATAGTGGTGAAAGATTGAGAATGCTGGTTAAATCGTGCATTAGGGAGGTGGACAGAATAGTGGTGAAAGATTGAGAATACTGGTTAACTCTTGCATTAGAGAGGTGGAGGCAATAGTGGTGAAAGATTGAGAATACTTGTTAACTCTTGCATTAGGGAGGTGGACAGAATAGTGGTGAAATATTGAGAATACTGGTTAACTCTTGCATTAGGGAGGTGGACTGATAAGTGGTGAAAGACTGAGAATACTGGTTAACTATTGCATTAGGGAGGTCAACAGAATACTGGTTAAATCTTGCATCAGGGAGGTGGACAAAATAGTGGTGAAAGTTTGAGAATACTGGTTAACTCTTGCATCAAGGAAGTGGACAGAATAGTGGTGAAAGATTGAGAATACTGGTTAAATCTTGCATCAGGGAGGTGGACAGAATAGTGGTGAAAGATTGAGAATACTGGTTAACTCTTGCATCAGGGAGGTGGACAGAATAGTGGTGAAAGATTGAGAATACTGGTTAACTCTTGCATCAGGGAGGTGGACAGAATAGTGGTGAAAGATTGAGAATAATGGTTAACTCTTGCATCAGGGAGGTGGACAGAATAGTGATAAAAGATTGAGAATACTGGTTAACTCTTGCATCAGAGAGGTGGACAGGATAGTGGTGGAAGATTGAGAATACTGGTTAACTCTTGCATCAGGGTGGAGACAATAGTGGTGAGAAAGTAAGGCCTCTTATCAAATTATATTGAGATTTTTTGGCCAAATAGTTAGGAGTATATAAAATTTCAATAAAATTGCTAGCAAGATCTGCCCCCAAGCTTGAAAGAGGCAGAGACAGCAAGGAAGTGGTTCTCAGAGTGGGGTGTGACGAATAGACTGCATCAGTAGTCAGTAGGGAGCTGTGAAAGAAGACTGCAGCAGTGTGTGGACAGAGATGGCAGGTGGAAATAGATAGGCGTGTTTTGTACAGGGACTGCCACTTGTAGGTGTGATGGCTTCCTGCTCCAGCTCTTGTGTTCTTGTGTACTACTGCTACTTGGAAGGCTCTGCAATGGTGCCACCTTAAGTCCACTGCAACACACTTGTCCTCCAATGTACGATAATGTACCAAGGTCCTTAAGAATGGCATTTATTGATTTTATGATCATTATTATTATTTATTTTTTCTTTTACAGTGTCTCTCTTAAATAGAAAAACAATAATAAAAAGTGTAATATATATATATATTTTTTTTTTTTGGTTATTTGGTAACTTTTTTTTTCGCGTTTAATGACAAATTAAGTTGGTGGCAAGAGGAGTAGACATTTCAAGTTACCCTCCATTTCCACCCATGGCTTGCTGGTTCTCTAACACTTGGTCAAAATTTATGAATCATTAATAAATGATTATTTGTTTGATATTGTAAAGAAAAAGAAAAAAAAAACGAAAAAAGTGCCAGCAGAAATCTGTGTGTAGAGTGCCGTTAGAAAAACAAAAAATGAAGACAAGACTAAGAGTGACGACGATGGGAGGCATGAATGCGCACACCGGTGTTGTAGGTGAGGAGGTGAATAGGAATGGTGAGATGCTTGATGAGTTTGTGAGTGAGATGGACGTGGAAAACCTGAATGAGACCCTGGCGTGGTGTGGCAGGAAGCAGCAGTCTGCGATTGACTACAAGCTAGTGAATGGGAGGATGGTGAGAGTGTGTACTGCATGTGCATTGATGAGCACGTTGTGACGGACTTTGTCTCAGAACACTGTATGCTGGCGTTAGAATGTTGAATGGGAGAAGAATGAAAAGATAAGCATGGTGAACCAGTGGGTGGGTCGACTAGGAAGTGCAGCAAGGATGAGAGCCAGTAAGTATGACGTGCTGCGAGAACTTTGGAAGAGCGTGGCTGTTCCGAGCATTGTGTTTGGTATGGACGTGATTGTGTGGAATGAGAATGAACTAGAGAATGTAAAAGTAGGAGAGAATAGAGTAGCAAGAATGGCACTGAATGCACCAAGGTATGCAGCGATAGAGGCTTTTTAGGGGAGACATGGGCTGGAGTACTTTGAGAGAGAGAGAGAGAGAGAGAGTAGCAGGTGGGGGAAGAAGTGTGTTAGGATGGCAGTTAAAAAAGGCTTGGAAACTAGGTGGGCTTTTCAGCGGCTTGAGGGGACGCATGTTGAGAGTGACTGGAGTATGATTGCTAGAAATGGAGAGGGTTTAGATTGGGGTGTAAGAAAGTGGAAGAGTGAGATGGAGTAGTGAAACATGTGGGACTGAGTGAATGGAAGAGTAAGATGGAACAAAAGAGTACTTTGGCGTGGTATTGGCGAGAGAAAGAGGCCCCGACGTATGCAAGGTGGTATAATGGAAGCCTGAGAGGCGATCTCTTTCGAGCGAGGGCACAGTGTATGGATGTGAATGCAGGGAGTTACAGATGGTCCGAGTCCAGCAGCGAAGTGTGCCAGACGTGTGACATGGGAGAGGATGAGACGGTGGAGCGTGTGGTGCTGGAGTGTGTGAAGTATGCCAGAGACAGGAATGAGATGATGCAAGTGGTGCTGAGGGAACTGGGGAACGTCACAGTGGAGAAGACAGGAAGGGAGTGGATGGTGTTGCTGCTGGGACTGTGTGGGGAGACGAATGGAAGGATGATTGAGGCTGTCAAAGTGTTTCTGCAGAAAATGTGGACCGCTAGATGTAGGAGTTAGTGGTGTGAAATATGGCGTCTGTTTTACGTTTGCCTTTTTTTTTTTTTTTTTTTTTTTTTTTTTTTTTTTCCTAACGGGAGTTATCAATAAAAAAAAACTGACATGAGCAATCCCCAGGTATGAAAGATGATGCATGTTTTTCTGTTTAATATTTTTGTTTTTTTCCTGTTTTTCGTACAGGATTTGCCGTTATGAAGGCTTGATTCAGGAGTAATCCCAAGCCTCCCTAGGCGTCAAAATCAAGATTAAGTTCGAGCCACCCTGAAGAAAGAACTTTTTGGTGAGCTGTGGCGGTGTGTACAAGTGGCTTTGCCTTGCTCTCTGAGTTTTCTCTGAGTTTTGTGGTTTATGTTCTCTTGCCTGTGTGCTGAAATACCCTGAAAATGGTGATGAGCGCGTGTGGTTCATGCGAGGAGAGTGTGGCGAACAGGCAAAGGGCTGTGGCATGCGAGAGATGCATGGCCTGGTTCCATGTAGCCTGTGTGGGCATGAGGGAGGCCAACATGAAGGCGCTGGGGTTCGAGCTTCTGGTGTTCCTCTGCAGGGAATGCCTGAGCAAGAGCCTCAATGAGTGGAGGAACCAGGATGAGGAAAAAGAAGAGAGAGTGGAGCAGAGCACCCAGACAGAAAACCTGATGAAAGAGGCAGAAGCACAGACGACGAAGACTGAAGAGAGAAAAGACCAGCAAGAAGTGGTGGAAGTGGCCAGAACAGACAGACGCCCAAGGAAGAAGAGAATGGTAATCAAGAAAGCCCCAGTACGTGTCATTGGAGACAGCATGGTAAGGAAGACTCCCGACTTTGTGAGAAGGGAAATTGAGTGCACCAGCATGGGAGGTGCTAAGATCCAAGACGTCAAGAGGAAAGTCAAGGAAGAAGTGCAAGAAATGGAAGAGAGAAGCCTGCTAGTTGTCCAAGGAGGAGGCAACAACTTAGTAGAGGCAGGTGCTGAAGACACAGTAAAGGAAGTGATAGAAGCAGTGAGGGCAGCAGAAGAAAAGAAGATGTGTGTGGCTGTGGTGGGGGTCCTGCGGCGCCCACGGGAAGGAGTGCAGTAGGAGAAGGTCAGAAGAGAAACGAACCGCAAGATATGCATGGAACTCATGAAGGTCAAGATGGAATGGATGGCAGATAAGAAGGGCAACGTGAGCTTCCTGGACATGGATGGGATCCTTGACCAGGACAAATTCTTCGGGAGAGACGGGGTCCACCTCAACCACAACGGGAATGAGAGGCTAGGACGTCGACTGGCCGAGTGGATGAGGGCGAGGCAGGTGTGTTGTGTGGACGAGGCATGACGAGGAGGACCCACTGATGTCAGCGAACATGGAAGAAAAGAGACTAGCCAGGCAAGTAAATGTGTGAAGATTGGCTGTATGAATGTGAGAGGATGGGGTGTGGGCAAGTTTGAGGATGTATGCAAGGAGCTCAGGGAGTGGAGGTTCGACTTAGTCGGGCTCACTGAGACTCACCTGAGAGATGATGTACGAATGGAGGGATGCGAGTATGTTATGACTGGAAAGGAGCGTAAGGCACAGGAAACGAGTAGAAATGGAAATGAGGAAATGAGTAGACAGTGTAGATGGCTGAGGAAAAAGAGGCATGAAAGCGATGAGGCAAAGAATGAGTATGAGAATGCATGGGCCGCGTATGTGAAGCAGCAGCGGTTCACAAGACGAATGATAATGAATGCTAAAGTGAAGAGTGAAAGGAGTATGATTCAATCTTTAAGGGAGAAAGGTATGGAAGGTGGCCGTGAATGGTACAAGTTCATGAGAGGTGAGAATATGTGAGGCAGTGTTGGCGTGGAGAGTCTAAAAGTGGAGGGTGTAGTTATAACAGAGAAGGACGGAATCAGGGAGGCAATCAAAGGGTTCTGGGAAGAAGTAGGTGGGGTAGGTGAGATGTTTAGTGTGAGAGAAGAATGTGTAACACTGGAAAGGAAGAATGCAGATGAACTGGATGAAAGAATCAGTAGGGATAAAGTGGCGAGGTGTGTGAGAAGGCAGAAGAATGGCAAGGCAGCAGGTCCAGATGATATACCCTATGAGTTCTACAAGAATGGTGGGGAGGTAGTGATAGACAGAATGACTGAGTTATTCAACCGAGTGTGTGATGAAGAGAGAGTGCCAAGAAAGTGGAATGAGAGCAGAGTGTGTCTGTTGCATAAGGGGGGATTTAAGAGTAAGAATGAGCTGAAGAACTACAGGCCAATTGCATTAGTGAGTACAATAAGTAAAGTTTTCAGTGCAGTGTTGAATGAGAGACTGTGTAAATGGATTGAGAGAGCTGGAGTGCTGGGTGAAGAACAGAATGGTTTTCGTAGGGACAGGAGAGCTGAGGACAATATGTTTGTGGTGAATGAAATGATTGAGAAGAAAAAGAAGGATGGGGGTAATTTGGATATAGAGAAAGCTTATGATAGAGTGAACAGAGAAATGCTAGGTAGAGTCTTAGAAAAGATTGGATTGAGTGCAAAGATAGTTAACATAGTGCAAAGTATGTATGTGGACACAAGAGCTAGATACAGGCTAGGAGACATAGAAACAGACTGGGTGATGAGTGAGAGAGGAGTTAGGCAGGGCTGTATATTGTCACCAACCCTTTTTAGCCTGTATACAGAGGAGCTAGCAGCCAGGATGAGAAGAATGAATGTAGGGGTAAGTGTGGGGAATGATAAAGTATGTGTGCTCCTTTATGCAGATGACGTAGTTGTTATGAGTGAATCGGCAGATGAGCTTCAAAGTTTGTTGGATGTAGTGGATGGCTATGGTAAAGACTTTGGAGTAAGGTTTAGCAGTGAGAAAAGCAAAGTAATGATTGTGAATAGGTCAGAGGATGAAAGTAATGTGGTATGGAGACTTGGAGAGAATGAGTTGAGACAGGTGCAAGAATACAAGTACTTGGGGATGTGGATGAGTCCTAGTGGGTGTGCAAAGGCAAAAAATGAAAAGATAAGTATGGTAAACCAGTGGGTAGGTCGATTGGGAAGCGCGGCAAGGATGAGAGCAAGTAAGTATGATGTGTTGAGAGAAGTGTGGAAGAGTGTGGCTGTGCCATGTATAATGTATGGTATGGATGTGATTCCATGCAATGAAAGTGAAATTGATAAGTTAGAAGTGGGCCAGAATAGAGTAGCAAGGATGGCACTGAGTGCACCGAGGTGCACAGCAGTTGAAGCCTTGAGAGGTGACATGGGATGGAGCACCTTCAGAGAAAGACTCACAAAAGCCACACTTAGGTACAAGATTAGGCTTGAGAGAATGGATGATGCAAGAATAGCAAGGAAGGTGTACCTGTGGAATGAAAGTGGAAGCAAATGGAGGAAGAGATGCATGAGAATGACCGACAGGAATGGATTGCAAGTTGTGTGGGCGATAAGAATGGCTGGGAGGAATCAAAATGAGCGTGAATGGGTGGTAACAAGAGGAGGCAGAGTGGGAGCCGAATGGGATGTGAGAAAATGGAAGAATGAGATAGACAAAGAAGTGAAATGTGTGGGACTGAATGAATGGAAGAATGAAATGGAAAGAAAGAAGACCCTGGAATGGTACAAGGAGAAAGAGGCCCCGAGGTATGAAAGGTGGTATGATGGAAGCCTGGGCGGTGATCTTCTCTTCCGAGCGAGGGCACAGTGTATGGATGTGAATGCAAGGAGTTACAGGTGGTCTGAGTCCCGCAGCAAAGTGTGCCAGATGTGTGACATGGGAGAGGATGAGACGGTGGAACATGTGGTGCTGGAGTGTGTGCAGTATGCCAGAGACAGGAATGAGATGATGCAAGTGATACTGACTGAGTTAGGGCATGATAGGAATGAAAGAGTGGAGAAGACAGGAAAGGAATGGATGGTGTTGTTGCTGGGACTGGGTAGAGAGGCCAATGAAAGGATGATTGAGGCGGTGAAAGAGTTTCTGGAGAGAATGTGGCGTGCCAGGTGTATGAACAATTAGGATAGAGGATGCTGTTCGTTTCTCTTTTTTTTTTTTCCCCTTTCTACAGGAGTTGCCGATCCAAAGGCCTGGCTCAGGAGTGATCCTGTGCCACCTGTACCATCAAGATCAAGATCAAGATTGTGTGTTTTGTTGTCTGTGTCTGTTGGAGCGTCCGCGTGCTGCGTGGTGGTCAGTGGTCAGGTCACGCTGAGTGTGCGGCAGCTTGCGCCTGTGTCTGAGCTGGCCTGGGTCACCTGTGGTCACCTGTCCACTCTGTGTCTGGTGGAGGGAACAGACAAGACGTCAGCGTGGTGGTCAGTGGTCAGGTCACGCTGAGTGTGCGGCAGCTTGCGCCTGTGTCTGAGCTGGCCTGGGTCACCTGTGGTCACGTGGCGGCGCCTCCCTGGGCTCACCTGAGGGCGTGCAGGTAATGGTGGGCGGGGAACAAGTAAATGTCGGGATGTGAGTGACTAAGGTGGTGGTCACCGTCACTGTTGTTGTGGTTTGTTTGTTTGTTTGTTTGTTTGTTGATTTCTTTTATTCCCAAGACGTGGCGGCGCCGCCTGGCTGTCTGCTGGTGCTGCCTGCCTGTGGTCTGACCATTTTGTCGCGAGTGTTTGGGCGTTGTCCTTTCTGGGGATTTCCCGGCCCATACTGAGTGAGGTTAGGTTAGGTTAGGTTTTCTGGGCAAGATTTTCCCGTCACAGTGGTGGCAGCCACGCAGGACAAGACACACACCGTCAGTTAGTGTTTTCTGCTTTCTTGTTTTATTTTTGTTATTTTGTTAATTTGTTTATTATTGTTTTATTTGTTTGTCTTGCAGGAGAACAGACGCGGTGAAAGAGCAAGGCCAGACTGGCAAGTCCTCCTGTCCATTGTGCCCCAGAGCCTCTCAGATCAGTGGCTGGCAAGTCCTCCCATCCTCTCTGCCCCAGAGCCCCTCAGGTCAGTGGCTGGCAAGTCCTCCCATCCTCTCTGCCCCAGAGCCCCTCAGGTCAGTGGCTGGCAAGTCCTCCCATCCTCTCTGCCCCAGAGCCCCTCAGGTCAGTGGCTGGCAAGTCCTCCCATCCTCTCTGCCCCAGAGCCCCTCAGGTCAGTGGCTGGGGACTCAGAACACTGCACCACTGTTGGCAACACTTGTGTCATTGTCACAAGTTATTATCTTACTCTTTGCAAGAAGTCAGTTTTTTATTTATTTATTTATTTATTTATTTATTTATTTATTTATTTATTTATTTATTTATTTGGATAACCTGAAGATCCACCAGCCCAGTCTTACCACCTGAAGATCCACCAGCCCTGTCCTTTCTGGCCGTTCTATTGCTGCTGTGGTAGACGGTCACTGTTCTTCTCCTAGATCTATTAACAGTGGTGTTCCTCAGGGTTCTGTCCTGTCACCCACTCTCTTCCTATTATTCAACAATGATCTTTTAAACCAAACTTCTTGTCCTATCCACTCCAATGCTGATGATACCACCCTGCACTTTTCCACGTCTTTTTCTAGACTTCCAACCATTCAGGAAGTAAACAGTTCATGCAGGGAAGTCACAGACTACTGATCTCTCCAAAATTCCAGATTAGGGCAGAGCAAACTTGGTATTGTTCAATGCCACAAAAACTCAATTCCTCCATCTATCAACTCGACACAACCTTCCAGACAACTATCCCCTCTTCTTCAATGACACTCAACTGTCCCCCTCTTCTACACTGAACATCCTCGGTCTGTACTTTACTTATAATCTGAACTGGAAACTTCACATCTCATCTCTAGCAAAAACAGCTTTTAGGAAGTCAGGTGTTCTGAGATGTCTCCGCCAGTTTTTCTCACCACCCCCAGCTGCTAACTTTTTACAGGGGCCTTATCCGTCCATGTATGGAGTATGCTTCACATGTCTGGGGGGGGTTCCACTCATACCGTTCTTCTAGACAGGTTGGAATCAAAAGCTTTTTGTCTCATCAACTCCTCTCCTCTAACTGACTGTCTTCAGCCTTTCTCTCATCGCCGCAGTGTTGCATCTCGTGCTGTCTTTTACAGCTATTTTCATGCTAACTGCTCTTCTGATCTTGCTAACTGCATGCTTCCCCTCCTCCCACAGCCTTGCTGCTCAACACTTTCTTCTTTCTCTCACCACTATTCTGTGCACCTCTCTAATGCAAGAGTTAACCAGTATTCTCAATCATTCATCCCTTTTCTCTGGTAATACTGGAGCTCCCTGCCTGCTTCTGTATTTCCACCTTCGTATGACTTGAATTCCTTCAAGAGGGAGGCTTCAACACACTTATCCTTATCTCTCTCTCTCTCTCTCTCTCTCTCTCTCTCTCTCTCTCTCTCTCTCTCTCTCTCTCTCTCTCTCTCTCTCTCTCTCTCTCTCTCTCTCTCTCTCTCTCTCTCTCTCTCTCTCTCTCTCTCTCTCTCTCTCTCTCTCTCTCGTACACAGACAGGCAGGAAGCCCCTCGCTGCCTGTGTGGTGATGGCCTCCTCTGTTACAGGTGCCAGGTGTATCTTGTCTGTGGAGGCTGTGTGTTAGGCTGAGGCTGAGGCAGGAAGCCCCTCGCTGCCTGTGTAGTGACGGCCTCCTCTGTTACAGGTGCAAGGTCGGTGTGCATCCTTGGTGCAGCCCCAGGGTTCCTGCAGGACCAGCCACGGCCAGGAGCAGCGTAGCAATGGAGGGTGCGAGGCCAGGCAGCAGCAGCAGCAGCAGCAGTAGTAACAGCCTGGAGCAGCAGGCAAGCCCAGGCAGGAGGACCTACACTTGTGACCACTGCGGCAAAGTGTGCTCCACCAAGGCTGCCATTGCCAGACATGTCCTCTCCCATGCCAGCAAGACAAGGCTGAGAGGCAGGAGTGGCCCCGCTGAACACACTGCCACCCACACTGGTGGCAGGAACCACAAGTGTGACCTCTGCGGGAAGACATTTGTCTGGAAGAGTCATCTTGCCTCACACATCCTCACCCACACTGGGGAGAGAAAGTTCCAGTGCCTGGAGTGTGGGAAAAGATTTACCCAGGAGAGTCATCTTAACAGACACATCCTCATCCACACTGGGGAGAGAAAGTTCCAGTGCCTGGAGTGTGGGAAAAGATTTACCCAGGAGAGTCATCTTAACACACACATCCTCACCCACACTGGGGAGAGAAAGTTCCAGTGCCTGGAGTGTGGGAAAAGATTTACCCGGAAGGGTTCCCTTAACACACACATCCTCACCCACACTGGGGAGAGAAAGTTCCAGTGCCTGGAGTGTATGAAAAAATTTACCCAGAAAAGTGATCTTAACACACACATCCTCATCCACACTGGGGAGAGAAAGTTCCAGTGCCTGGAGTGTGGGAAAAGATTTATCAACAAAAGTAATCTTAACAAACACATCCTCATCCACACTGGGGAGAGAAAGTTCCAATGCCTGGAGTGTGGGAAAAGATTTATCCACAAAAATCATCTTAACAGACACATCCTCACCCACACTGGGGAGAGAAAGTTCCAGTGCCTGGAGTGTGGGAAAAGATTTATCCACAAAAATCATCTTAACAGACACATCCTCACCCACACTGGGGAGAGAAAGTTCCAGTGCCTGGAGTGTGGTAAAAGATTTACCCGGAAGGGTTCCCTTAACATACACATCCTCACCCACACTGGGGAGAGAAAGTTTCAGTGCCTGGAGTGTGGGAAAAGATTTACCCAGAAAAGTGATCTTAACAGACACATCCTCACCCACACTGGGGAGAGAAAGTTCCAGTGCCTGGAGTGTGGGAAAAGATTTACCCGGAAGGGTTCCCTTAACACACACATCCTCACCCACACTGGGGAGAGAAAGTTCCAGTGCCTGGAGTGTATGAAAAAATTTACCCAGAAAAGTGATCTTAACACACACATCCTCACCCACACTGGGGAGAGAAAGTTCCAGTGCCTGGAGTGTGGGAAAAGATTTACCCGGAAGGGTTCCCTTAACACACACATCCTCACCCACACTGGGGAGAGAAAGTTCCAGTGCCTGGAGTGTGGGAAAAGATTTACCCAGAAGTGTACTCTTGACAGTCACATCCTCACCCACACTGGGGAGAGAAAGTTCCAGTGCCTGGAGTGTGGGAAAAGATTTAGCCAGAAGGGTACTCTTGACAGACACATCCTCACCCACACTGGAAAGAAGAAGAGAAAACATCCAAAATCATAGCTGTTGCAGTCCCCGGTGACTCCGGCCTCAGTAGAGCTGAAAGGCACAAAACTACAAAATATCACGACCTAAAAAGTGACCTGGGAACAACATGGTCGCCGATGGACACCGGTATAATACCAGTGGTGGTGTGGGCGACAGGGCTAATGAAGAAAACCTTGAGAGCTGCCTGGAGGCAATCCCCGGTCGCCCAAGTGCCCACGAGGTACACACAGCTGCGGTCAAGGGAACAGTCGCCACGCTGAACATAACCCTCGGATGGAATGCCGGCGCTGCTGAGGGTGTGACCACTAACACCAGGCTTGGGGCCCATTGCACTCACCAGACAACAAAACAGGAAAGTGCAGAAAACGGGGAGAGAATGTTCCCGTGCCTGCAGTGTGGGAAAAGATTTACCCACAAAGGTAATCTTAACACACACATCCTCACCCACATTGGGGCTTGTACAAACTCAGTGCACCCTGAGTGTAGGAAGACAGAAGGAAGCAGAAACAGAAGGATCTGCTCTGAACCACCCTGGAGAGAGAAACTGCAGCAGAGGATCACCCATCAAAGAGAAGAAATCTGGCAGATAACAAGCTTCCTGTAAGACCAAAACGACACAAGGAACCTCCTCAAGAAAACAGACAGAATGACAGGAAGGCGCAGCGCAAGCAACGGCCGGCCGGGCGGAAGACCGGCAGGGGCCGAGCCCCGGCCGAAGCCTTGGCACCACAGATGAGGACAAAGACAAGAAAATAAAGGCCAGAAAGATGAAGAGGCAGCTTGCAGAAAAGCCAGGGGTGGTGTGCAGACACATGGCAAAGACCTCAATAGAAGTACAAGACCCACCCGAGAAAGAAGTGGCCGAGGGATGCTGGAAGACCCCACGCAGCATCAGGCAGCCCCTGGGATACAGACCACCACGGTTAAACACACAAGTAAACAACAATGCCAGCTGTTCAGCTTACAGAGGAAGGTCTGCTGAGAAAGAGAGTGAGTCAATGCAGCAAGTTTGAGGCTCCAGGTGTAGACAAAGCCCCAAGTTTTGGGTCAGAAAGATTACACGAGTGCACCGTTCCGTGCACTCGTTTGTACCAGACTACAGAAAGGAAAAGAGGAGCCCCCACAATGGCTGGCCACTGGAAACACCAGCCTGCCACCAAACGCCAGCCAGACTCCACTGCCAGCCAGACACAGAGCCGTCCGCTGCCCGTCAACAACACGCAGGTGGCCGACAGAGACACCGGTGTGGAGTTTGGTCTGGTGGAGTGCTCCACATGCACCGGCAGGACTGGCAAGAAGGTAGCACCAGAAACACACACACTGGTGAACAGGACTGCATTCAACACCTTGCCATTCAACACCTTGCTCAACACTCCACATGCAAGTGTTTGGGAACACAAGAGAATGCCACACTACAACACAAAAAATGAGAAAAACAATCAAGAAAGAATTACCTTAACACCTTGAAAAAGATTCGCAGGTCAGAACTAACACCAAAAAACAAGACTACTGCCACAAACCAGCTGGCAGTACCAGTAGTGACTTGTGGGTGTGGTGTGGTGTGGTGACTGGCCACAAGACTACTGCCACAAACCAGCTGGCAGTACCAGTAGTGACTTGTGGGTGTGGTGTGGTGTGGTGACTGGCCACAAGACTACTGCCACAAACCAGCTGGCAGTACCAGTAGTGACTTGTGGGTGTGGTGTGGTGTGGTGACTGGCCAAAAGGTTTATTCTGAAATGTAATCTTGACAAACATCCTCACCCACACTGTGGTAAGGAAGTACAGGTGTGGTGTTTGTGGCAGTGTTTCTGTAGGAAGAGTGGTGTTGCCAGACACATCCAAACACTCCTGTGGGGGTGAGGTGTTGTGGATGTGCTGGTGGTGTGTGAGGGACTTGGAGTGACTAGTGTTTGTGTGTTGTTACTTTGTACTCAAGTGTTGGAATAAACTTTTGTTGCTAGAATGCTGAGTAATGTTGTTATACAGTAAATAATGTGTGTGTGTGTACAAAATGGCCAATAATAAACTTACCATGACAGACAGAGTAGTGGATGACTGGAATAGACTCAGTAGTCAGGTTGTTAGTGCTGAGTCATTACAGAGCTTTGAAATATTAGACAAATGTATGGACAGGGATGACAGGTGGAAATAGACAGGCATGTTTTGTACAGGGACTGCCACGTGCAGGCCTGACGGCTTCCTGCACCAACCCTTGTGTTCTTGTGTGCTGCTGCTGCTGCTGCTGGTGCTGCTGCAAAATCTCTTCCTATTAATCCCTTTCTTTGCTGTGAATGCTTGTGGAGGTTTTACACATTGCTTTTAGTGCTGCGAAGTGTTGACTGTCGCTGTGAAAGGGTTGAAAGGTTAATGATCCTGGGAGGCAAAGAAAACTGCTGGTCTGTGCATCAATAGCCGTGGTGTTCTGATGGTCTGCCTTCTTCATCACTTCTCACCAAAACAAGAAAACAACAAAACTTGATTGAAAAACAAGCCACAGAGACAGGCAGAGCGGGTGGGAGTGCAGGGGAGAGGGAGAGGGAGAGAGGACGGTGTGGGAGACAAGACAGATATGGAGAGAGATGATACTTAACATTGCATCTCTTGCTATTCAAAGCTAGGTGAGTGTGTTGAAGCCTCCCTCCTGAAAGAGTTCAAGTCACCGGCAGGGGGAAACAGCAGCAGGCAGGGAGTTCAGGAGTGTGCCAGTAAAGGGGATGAGAGACTGAGAATACTGGTTAACTCTTGCATCAGGGAGGTGGACAGAATAGTGGTGAAAGATTGAGAATACTGATTAACTCTCATTCAGGAGGTGGACAGTATAGTGGTGAAAGATTGAGAATATTGGTTAACTCTTGCACCAGGGAGCTGCAGACAATAGTGGTGAAAGATTGAGAATACTGGTTAACTCTTGCATCAGAGAGGTGGACAGAATAGTGGTGAAAGATTGAGAATACTGATTAACTCTTGCATTCAGGAGGTGGACAGTATAGTGGTGAAGGATTGAGAATACAGGTTAACTCTTGCATTAGATAGGTGGACAGAGTAGTAGTGAAAAATTGAGAATACTGGTTAACTTGCACTACGGAAGTGGAGACAATAGTGCTGAAAGATTGAGAATGCTGGTTAACTTGCATTCAGAAGGTGGACAGAATAGTGGTGAAAGATTGAGAATGCTGGTTAAATCGTGCATTAGGGAGGTGGACAGAATAGTGGTGAAAGATTGAGAATACTGGTTAACTCTTGCATTAGAGAGGTGGAGGCAATAGTGGTGAAAGATTGAGAATACTTGTTAACTCTTGCATTAGGGAGGTGGACAGAATAGTGGTGAAATATTGAGAATACTGGTTAACTCTTGCATTAGGGAGGTGGACTGATAAGTGGTGAAAGACTGAGAATACTGGTTAACTATTGCATTAGGGAGGTCAACAGAATACTGGTTAAATCTTGCATCAGGGAGGTGGACAAAATAGTGGTGAAAGATTGAGAATACTGGTTAACTCTTGCATCAAGGAAGTGGACAGAATAGTGGTGAAAGATTGAGAATACTGGTTAAATCTTGCATCAGGGAGGTGGACAGAATAGTGGTGAAAGATTGAGAATACTGGTTAACTCTTGCATCAGGGAGGTGGACAGAATAGTGGTGAAAGATTGAGAATACTGGTTAACTCTTGCATCAGGGAGGTGGACAGAATAGTGGTGAAAGATTGAGAATAATGGTTAACTCTTGCATCAGGGAGGTGGACAGAATAGTGATAAAAGATTGAGAATACTGGTTAACTCTTGCATCAGAGAGGTGGACAGGATAGTGGTGGAAGATTGAGAATACTGGTTAACTCTTGCATCAGGGTGGAGACAATAGTGGTGAGAAAGTAAGGCCTCTTATCAAATTATATTGAGATTTTTTGGCCAAATAGTTAGGAGTATATAAAATTTCAATAAAATTGCTAGCAAGATCTGCCCCCAAGCTTGAAAGAGGCAGAGACAGCAAGGAAGTGGTTCTCAGAGTGGGGTGTGACGAATAGACTGCATCAGTAGTCAGTAGGGAGCTGTGAAAGAAGACTGCAGCAGTGTGTGGACAGAGATGGCAGGTGGAAATAGATAGGCGTGTTTTGTACAGGGACTGCCACTTGTAGGTGTGATGGCTTCCTGCTCCAGCTCTTGTGTTCTTGTGTACTACTGCTACTTGGAAGGCTCTGCAATGGTGCCACCTTAAGTCCACTGCAACACACTTGTCCTCCAATGTACGATAATGTACCAAGGTCCTTAAGAATGGCATTTATTGATTTTATGATCATTATTATTATTTATTTATTTTTTTACAGTGTCTCTCTTAAATAGAAAAACAATAATAAAAAGTGTAATATATATATATATTTTTTTTTTTTGGTTATTTGGTAACTTTGTTTTTCGCGTTTAATGACAAATTAAGTTGGTGGCAAGAGGAGTAGACATTTCAAGTTACCCTCCATTTCCACCCATGGCTTGCTGGTTCTCTAACACTTGGTCAAAATTTATGAATCATTAATAAATGATTATTTGTTTGATATTGTAAAGAAAAAGAAAAAAAAAAACGAAAAAAGTGCCAGCAGAAATCTGTGTGTAGAGTGCCGTTAGAAAAACAAAAAATGAAGACAAGACCAAGAGTGACGACGATGGGAGGCATGAATGCGCACACCGGTGTTGTAGGTGAGGAGGTGAATAGGAATGGTGAGATGCTTGATGAGTTTGTGAGTGAGATGGACGTGGAAAACCTGAATGAGACCCTGGCGTGGTGTGGCAGGAAGCAGCAGTCTGCGATTGACTACAAGCTAGTGAATGGGAGGATGGTGAGAGTGTGTACTGCATGTGCATTGATGAGCACGTTGTGACGGACTTTGTCTCAGAACACAGTATGCTGGCGTTAGAATGTTGAATGGGAGAACAATGAAAAGATAAGCATGGTGAACCAGTGGGTGGGTCGACTAGGAAGTGCAGCAAGGATGAGAGCCAGTAAGTATGACGTGCTGCGAGAACTTTGGAAGAGCGTGGCTGTTCCGAGCATTGTGTTTGGTATGGACGTGATTGTGTGGAATGAGAATGAACTAGAGAATGTAAAAGTAGGAGAGAATAGAGTAGCAAGAATGGCACTGAATGCACCAAGGTATGCAGCGATAGAGGCTTTTTAGGGGAGACATGGGCTGGAGTACTTTGAGAGAGAGAGAGAGAGAGAGAGTAGCAGGTGGGGGAAGAAGTGTGTTAGGATGGCAGTTAAAAAAGGCTTGGAAACTAGGTGGGCTTTTCAGCGGCTTGAGGGGACGCATGTTGAGAGTGACTGGAGTATGATTGCTAGAAATGGAGAGGGTTTAGATTGGGGTGTAAGAAAGTGGAAGAGTGAGATGGAGTAGTGAAACATGTGGGACTGAGTGAATGGAAGAGTAAGATGGAACAAAAGAGTACTTTGGCGTGGTATTGGCGAGAGAAAGAGGCCCCGACGTATGCTAGGTGGTATAATGGAAGCCTGAGAGGCGATCTCTTTCGAGCGAGGGCACAGTGTATGGATGTGAATGCAGGGAGTTACAGATGGTCCGAGTCCAGCAGCGAAGTGTGCCAGACGTGTGACATGGGAGAGGATGAGACGGTGGAGCGTGTGGTGCTGGAGTGTGTGAAGTATGCCAGAGACAGGAATGAGATGATGCAAGTGGTGCTGAGGGAACTGGGGAACGTCACAGTGGAGAAGACAGGAAGGGAGTGGATGGTGTTGCTGCTGGGACTGTGTGGGGAGACGAATGGAAGGATGATTGAGGCTGTCAAAGTGTTTCTGCAGAAAATGTGGACCGCTAGATGTAGGAGTTAGTGGTGTGAAATATGGCGTCTGTTTTACGTTTGCCTTTTTTTTTTTTTTTTTTTTTTTTTTTTTTTTTTTTCTAACGGGAGTTATCAATAAAAAAAAAGAAAACTGACATGAGCAATCCCCAGGTATGAAAGATGATGCATGTTTTTCTGTTTAATATTTTTGTTTTTTTCCTGTTTTTCGTACAGGATTTGCCGTTATGAAGGCTTGATTCAGGAGTAATCCCAAGCCTCCCTAGGCGTCAAAATCAAGATTAAGTTCGAGCCACCCTGAAGAAAGAACTTTTTGGTGAGCTGTGGCGGTGTGTACAAGTGGCTTTGCCTTGCTCTCTGAGTTTTCTCTGAGTTTTGTGGTTTATGTTCTCTTGCCTGTGTGCTGAAATACCCTGAAAATGGTGATGAGCGCGTGTGGTTCATGCGAGGAGAGTGTGGCGAACAGGCAAAGGGCTGTGGCATGCGAGAGATGCATGGCCTGGTTCCATGTAGCCTGTGTGGGCATGAGGGAGGCCAACATGAAGGCGCTGGGGTTCGAGCTTCTGGTGTTCCTCTGCAGGGAATGCCTGAGCAAGAGCCTCAATGAGTGGAGGAACCAGGATGAGGAAAAAGAAGAGAGAGTGGAGCAGAGCACCCAGACAGAAAACCTGATGAAAGAGGCAGAAGCACAGACGACGAAGACTGAAGAGAGAAAAGACCAGCAAGAAGTGGTGGAAGTGGCCAGAACAGACAGACGCCCAAGGAAGAAGAGAATGGTAATCAAGAAAGCCCCAGTACGTGTCATTGGAGACAGCATGGTAAGGAAGACTCCCGACTTTGTGAGAAGGGAAATTGAGTGCACCAGCATGGGAGGTGCTAAGATCCAAGACGTCAAGAGGAAAGTCAAGGAAGAAGTGCAAGAAATGGAAGAGAGAAGCCTGCTAGTTGTCCAAGGAGGAGGCAACAACTTAGTAGAGGCAGGTGCTGAAGACACAGTAAAGGAAGTGATAGAAGCAGTGAGGGCAGCAGAAGAAAAGAAGATGTGTGTGGCTGTGGTGGGGGTCCTGCGGCGCCCTCGGGAAGGAGTGCAGTAGGAGAAGGTCAGAAGAGAAACGAACCGCAAGATATGCATGGAACTCATGAAGGTCAAGATGGAATGGATGGCAGATAAGAAGGGCAACGTGAGCTTCCTGGACATGGATGGGATCCTTGACCAGGACAAATTCTTCGGGAGAGACGGGGTCCACCTCAACCACAACGGGAATGAGAGGCTAGGACGTCGACTGGCCGAGTGGATGAGGGCGAGGCAGGTGTGTTGTGTGGACGAGGCATGACGAGGAGGACCCACTGATGTCAGCGAACATGGAAGAAAAGAGACTAGCCAGGCAAGTAAATGTGTGAAGATTGGCTGTATGAATGTGAGAGGATGGGGTGTGGGCAAGTTTGAGGATGTATGCAAGGAGCTCAGGGAGTGGAGGTTCGACTTAGTCGGGCTCACTGAGACTCACCTGAGAGATGATGTACGAATGGAGGGATGCGAGTATGTTATGACTGGAAAGGAGCGTAAGGCACAGGAAACGAGTAGAAATGGAAATGAGGAAATGAGTAGACAGTGTAGATGGCTGAGGAAAAAGAGGCATGAAAGCGATGAGGCAAAGAATGAGTATGAGAATGCATGGGCCGCGTATGTGAAGCAGCAGCGGTTCACAAGACGAATGATAATGAATGCTAAAGTGAAGAGTGAAAGGAGTATGATTCAATCTTTAAGGGAGAAAGGTATGGAAGGTGGCCGTGAATGGTACAAGTTCATGAGAGGTGAGAATATGTGAGGCAGTGTTGGCGTGGAGAGTCTAAAAGTGGAGGGTGTAGTTATAACAGAGAAGGACGGAATCAGGGAGGCAATCAAAGGGTTCTGGGAAGAAGTAGGTGGGGTAGGTGAGATGTTTAGTGTGAGAGAAGGATGTGTAACACTGGAAAGGAAGAATGCAGATGAACTGGATGAAAGAATCAGTAGGGATAAAGTGGCGAGGTGTGTGAGAAGGCAGAAGAATGGCAAGGCAGCAGGTCCAGATGATATACCCTATGAGTTCTACAAGAATGGTGGGGAGGTAGTGATAGACAGAATGACTGAGTTATTCAACCGAGTGTGTGATGAAGAGAGAGTGCCAAGAAAGTGGAATGAGAGCAGAGTGTGTCTGTTGCATAAGGGGGGATTTAAGAGTAAGAATGAGCTGAAGAACTACAGGCCAATTGCATTAGTGAGTACAATAAGTAAAGTTTTCAGTGCAGTGTTGAATGAGAGACTGTGTAAATGGATTGAGAGAGCTGGAGTGCTGGGTGAAGAACAGAATGGTTTTCGTAGGGACAGGAGAGCTGAGGACAATATGTTTGTGGTGAATGAAATGATTGAGAAGAAAAAGAAGGATGGGGGTAATTTGGATATAGAGAAAGCTTATGATAGAGTGAACAGAGAAATGCTAGGTAGAGTCTTAGAAAAGATTGGATTGAGTGCAAAGATAGTTAACATAGTGCAAAGTATGTATGTGGACACAAGAGCTAGATACAGGCTAGGAGACATAGAAACAGACTGGGTGATGAGTGAGAGAGGAGTTAGGCAGGGCTGTATATTGTCACCAACCCTTTTTAGCCTGTATACAGAGGAGCTAGCAGCCAGGATGAGAAGAATGAATGTAGGGGTAAGTGTGGGGAATGATAAAGTATGTGTGCTCCTTTATGCAGATGACGTAGTTGTTATGAGTGAATCGGCAGATGAGCTTCAAAGTTTGTTGGATGTAGTGGATGGCTATGGTAAAGACTTTGGAGTAAGGTTTAGCAGTGAGAAAAGCAAAGTAATGATTGTGAATAGGTCAGAGGATGAAAGTAATGTGGTATGGAGACTTGGAGAGAATGAGTTGAGACAGGTGCAAGAATACAAGTACTTGGGGATGTGGATGAGTCCTAGTGGGTGTGCAAAGGCAAAAAATGAAAAGATAAGTATGGTAAACCAGTGGGTAGGTCGATTGGGAAGCGCGGCAAGGATGAGAGCAAGTAAGTATGATGTGTTGAGAGAAGTGTGGAAGAGTGTGGCTGTGCCATGTATAATGTATGGTATGGATGTGATTCCATGCAATGAAAGTGAAATTGATAAGTTAGAAGTGGGCCAGAATAGAGTAGCAAGGATGGCACTGAGTGCACCGAGGTGCACAGCAGTTGAAGCCTTGAGAGGTGACATGGGATGGAGCACCTTCAGAGAAAGACTCACAAAAGCCACACTTAGGTACAAGATTAGGCTTGAGAGAATGAATGATGCAAGAATAGCAAGGAAGGTGTACCTGTGGAATGAAAGTGGAAGCAAATGGAGGAAGAGATGCATGAGAATGACCGACAGGAATGGATTGCAAGTTGTGTGGGCGATAAGAATGGCTGGGAGGAATCAAAATGAGCGTGAATGGGTGGTAACAAGAGGAGGCAGAGTGGGAGCCGAATGGGATGTGAGAAAATGGAAGAATGAGATAGACAAAGAAGTGAAATGTGTGGGACTGAATGAATGGAAGAATGAAATGGAAAGAAAGAAGACCCTGGAATGGTACAAGGAGAAAGAGGCCCCGAGGTATGAAAGGTGGTATGATGGAAGCCTGGGCGGTGATCTTCTCTTCCGAGCGAGGGCACAGTGTATGGATGTGAATGCAAGGAGTTACAGGTGGTCTGAGTCCCGCAGCAAAGTGTGCCAGATGTGTGACATGGGAGAGGATGAGACGGTGGAACATGTGGTGCTGGAGTGTGTGCAGTATGCCAGAGACAGGAATGAGATGATGCAAGTGATACTGACTGAGTTAGGGCATGATAGGAATGAAAGAGTGGAGAAGACAGGATAGGAATGGATGGTGTTGTTGCTGGGACTGTGTAGAGAGGCGAATGAAAGGATGATTGAGGCGGTGAAAGAGTTTCTGGAGAGAATGTGGCGTGCCAGGTGTATGAACAATTAGGATAAAGGATACTGTTCGTTTCTCTTTTTTTTTTTTTTTTTTTTTTCCTTCTACAGGAGTTGCCGATCCAAAGGCCTGGCTCAGGAGTGATCCTGTGCCACCTGTACCATCAAGATCAAGATCAAGATCTGGCGCCAAGTTACTTGTGAGAAAAGCAAAGTAATGATTGTGAATAGATCAGAGGATGAAAGTAATGTGGTATGGAGACTTGGAGAGAATGAGTTGAGACAGGTGCAAGAATACAAGTACTTAGGGATGTGGATGAGTCCTAGTGGGTGTGCAAAGGCAAAGAATGAAAAGATAAGTATGCTAAACCAGTGGGTAGGTCGATTGGGAAGCGCGGCAAGGATGAGAGCAAGTAAGTATGATGTGTTGAGAGAAGTGTGGAAGAGTGTGGCTGTGCCATGTATAATGTATGGTATGGATGTGATTGCATGGAATGAAAGTGAAATTGATAAGTTAGAAGTGGGCCAGAACAAAGTAGCAAGGATGGCACTGAGTGCACCGAGGTGCACAGCAGTTGAAGCCTTGAGAGGTGACATGGGATGGAGCACCTTCAGAGAAAGACTGACAAAAGCCACACTTAGGTACAAGATTAGGCTTGAGAGAATGGATGATGCAAGAATAGCAAGGAAGGTGTACCTGTGGAATGAAAGTGGAAGCAAATGGAGGAAGAGATGCATGAGAATGACAGACAGGAATGGATTGCAAGTTGTGTGGGCGATAAGAATGGCTGGGAGGAATCAAAAAGAGCGTGAATGGGTGGTAACAAGAGGAGGAAGAGTGGGAGCCGAATGGGATGTGAGAAAATGGAAGAATGAGATAGACAAAGAAGTGAAATATGTGGGACTGAATGAATGGAAGAATGAGATGGAAAGAAAGAAGACCCTGGAATGGTACAAGGAGAAAGAGGCCCCGAGGTATGAAAGGTGGTATGATGGAAGCCTGGGCGGTGATCTTCTCTTCCGAGCGAGGGCACAGTGTATGGATGTGAATGCAAGGAGTTACAGGTGGTCTGAGTCCCGCAGCAAAGTGTGCCAGATGTGTGACATGGGAGAGGATGAGACGGTGGAACATGTGGTGCTGGAGTGTGTGCAGTATGCCAGAGACAGGAATGAGATGATGCAAGTGATACTGACTGAGTTAAGGCATGATAGGAATGAAAGAGTGGAGAAGACAGGAAAGGAATGGATGGTGTTGTTGCTGGGACTGGGTAGAGAGGCCAATGAAAGGATGATTGAGGCGGTGAAAGAGTTTCTGGAGAGAATGTGGCGTGCCAGGTGTATGAACAATTAGGATAGAGGATGCTGTTCGTTTCTCTTTTTTTTTTTTCCCCTTTCTACAGGAGTTGCCGATCCAAAGGCCTGGCTCAGGAGTGATCCTGTGCCACCTGTACCATCAAGATCAAGATCAAGATTGTGTGTTTTGTTGTCTGTGTCTGTTGGAACGTCCGCGTGCTGCGTGGTGGTCAGTGGTCAGGTCACGCTGAGTGTGCGGCAGCTTGTGCCTGTGTCTGAGCTGGCCTGGGTCACCTGTGGTCACCTGTCCACTCTGTGTCTGGTGGAGGGAACAGACAAGACGTCAGCGTGGTGGTCAGTGGTCAGGTCACGCTGAGTGTGCGGCAGCTTGCGCCTGTGTCTGAGCTGGCCTGGGTCACCTGTGGTCACGTGGCGGCGCCTCCCTGGGCTCACCTGAGGGCGTGCAGGTAATGGTGGGCGGGGAACAAGTAAATGTCGGGAGGTGAGTGACTAAGGTGGTGGTCACCGTCACTGTTGTTGTGGTTTGTTTGTTTGTTTGTTTGTTTGTTGATTTCTTTTATTCCCAAGACGTGGCGGCGCCGCCTGGCTGTCTGCTGGTGCTGCCTGCCTGTGGTCTGACCATTTTGTCGCGAGTGTTTGGGCGTTGTCCTTTCTGGGGATTTCCCGGCCCATACTGAGTGAGGTTAGGTTAGGTTAGGTTTTCTGGTCAAGATTTTCCCGTCACAGTGGTGGCAGCCACGCAGGACAAGACACACACCGTCAGTTAGTGTTTTCTGCTTTCTTGTTTTATTTTTGTTATTTTGTTAATTTGTTTATTATTGTTTTATTTGTTTGTCTTGCAGGAGAACAGACGCGGTGAAAGAGCAAGGCCAGACTGGCAAGTCCTCCTGTCCATTGTGCCCCAGAGCCTCTCAGATCAGTGGCTGGCAAGTCCTCCCATCCTCTCTGCCCCAGAGCCCCTCAGGTCAGTGGCTGGGGACTCAGAACACTGCACCACTGTTGGCAACACTTGTGTCATTGTCACAAGTTATTATCTTACTCTTTGCAAGAAGTCAGTTTTTTATTTATTTATTTATTTATTTATTTATTTATTTATTTATTTATTTATTTGGATAACCTGAAGATCCACCAGCCCTGTCCTTTCTGGCCGTTCTATTGCTGCTGTGGTAGACGGTCACTGTTCTTCTCCTAGATCTATTAACAGTGGTGTTCCTCAGGGTTCTGTCCTTTCACCCACTCTCTTCCTATTATTCATCAATGATCTTTTAAACCAAACTTCTTGTCCTATCCACTCCAATGCTGATGATACCACCCTGCACTTTTCCACGTCTTTTTCTAGACTTCCAACCATTCAGGAAGTAAACAGTTCATGCAGGGAAGTCACAGACTACTGATCTCTCCAAAATTCCAGATTAGGGCAGAGCAAACTTGGTATTGTTCAATGCCACAAAAACTCAATTCCTCCATCTATCAACTCGACACAACCTTCCAGACAACTATCCCCTCTTCTTCAATGACACTCAACTGTCCCCCTCTTCTACACTGAACATCCTCGGTCTGTACTTTACTTATAATCTGAACTGGAAACTTCACATCTCATCTCTAGCAAAAACAGCTTTTAGGAAGTCAGGTGTTCTGAGATGTCTCCGCCAGTTTTTCTCACCACCCCCAGCTGCTAACTTTTTACAGGGGCCTTATCCGTCCATGTATGGAGTATGCTTCACATGTCTGGGGGGGTTCCACTCATACCGTTCTTCTAGACAGGTTGGAATCAAAAGCTTTTTGTCTCATCAACTCCTCTCCTCTAACTGACTGTCTTCAGCCTTTCTCTCATCGCCGCAGTGTTGCATCTCGTGCTGTCTTTTACAGCTATTTTCATGCTAACTGCTCTTCTGATCTTGCTAACTGCATGCTTCCCCTCCTCCCACAGCCTTGCTGCTCAACACTTTCTTCTTTCTCTCACCACTATTCTGTGCACCTCTCTAATGCAAGAGTTAACCAGTATTCTCAATCATTCATCCCTTTTCTCTGGTAATACTGGAGCTCCCTGCCTGCTTCTGTATTTCCACCTTCGTATGACTTGAATTCCTTCAAGAGGGAGGCTTCAACACACTTATCCTTATCTCTCTCTCTCTCTCTCTCTCTCTCTCTCTCTCTCTCTCTCTCTCTCTCTCTCTCTCTCTCTCTCTCTCTCTCTCTCTCTCTCTCTCTCTCTCTCTCTCTCTCTCTCTCTCTCTCTCTCTCTCTCTCTCTCTCTCTCTCTCTCTCGTACACAGACAGGCAGGAAGCCCCTCGCTGCCTGTGTGGTGATGGCCTCCTCTGTTACAGGTGCCAGGTGTATCTTGTCTGTGGAGGCTGTGTGTTAGGCTGAGGCTGAGGCAGGAAGCCCCTCGCTGCCTGTGTAGTGACGGCCTCCTCTGTTACAGGTGCAAGGTCGGTGTGCATCCTTGGTGCAGCCCCAGGGTTCCTGCAGGACCAGCCACGGCCAGGAGCAGCGTAGCAATGGAGGGTGCGAGGCCAGGCAGCAGCAGCAGCAGCAGCAGTAGTAACAGCCTGGAGCAGCAGGCAAGCCCAGGCAGGAGGACCTACACTTGTGACCACTGCGGCAAAGTGTGCTCCACCAAGGCTGCCATTGCCAGACACGTCCTCTCCCATGCCAGCAAGACAAGGCTGAGAGGCAGGAGTGGCCCCGCTGAACACACTGCCACCCACACTGGTGGCAGGAACCACAAGTGTGACCTCTGCGGGAAGACATTTGTCTGGAAGAGTCATCTTGCCTCACACATCCTCACCCACACTGGGGAGAGAAAGTTCCAGTGCCTGGAGTGTGGGAAAAGATTTACCCAGGAGAGTCATCTTAACAGACACATCCTCATCCACACTGGGGAGAGAAAGTTCCAGTGCCTGGAGTGTGGGAAAAGATTTACCCAGGAGAGTCATCTTAACACACACATCCTCACCCACACTGGGGAGAGAAAGTTCCAGTGCCTGGAGTGTGGGAAAAGATTTACCCGGAAGGGTTCCCTTAACACACACATCCTCACCCACACTGGGGAGAGAAAGTTCCAGTGCCTGGAGTGTGGGAAAAGATTTATCCACAAAAATCATCTTAACAGACACATCCTCACCCACACTGGGGAGAGAAAGTTCCAGTGCCTGGAGTGTGGTAAAAGATTTACCTGGAAGGGTTCCCTTAACATACACATCCTCACCCACACTGGGGAGAGAAAGTTTCAGTGCCTGGAGTGTGGGAAAAGATTTACCCAGAAAAGTGATCTTAACAGACACATCCTCACCCACACTGGGGAGAGAAAGTTCCAGTGCCTGGAGTGTATGAAAAAATTTACCCAGAAAAGTGATCTTAACACACACATCCTCACCCACACTGGGGAGAGAAAGTTCCAGTGCCTGGAGTGTGGGAAAAGATTTACCCGGAAGGGTTCCCTTAACACACACATCCTCACCCACACTGGGGAGAGAAAGTTCCAGTGCCTGGAGTGTGGGAAAAGATTTACCCAGAAGTGTACTCTTGACAGTCACATCCTCACCCACACTGGGGAGAGAAAGTTCCAGTGCCTGGAGTGTGGGAAAAGATTTACCCGGAAGGGTTCCCTTAACACACACATCCTCACCCACACTGGGGAGAGAAAGTTCCAGTGCCTGGAGTGTGGGAAAAGATTTACCCGGAAGGGTTCCCTTAACACACACATCCTCACCCACACTGGGGAGAGAAAGTTCCAGTGCCTGGAGTGTGGGAAAAGATTTACCCGGAAGGGTACTCTTGACAGACACATCCTCACCCACACTGGAAAGAAGAAGAGAAAACAGCCAAAATCATAGCTGTTGCAGTCCCCGGTGACTCCGGCCTCAGTAGAGCTGAAAGGCACAAAACTACAAAATATCACGACCTAAAAAGTGACCTGGGAACAACATGGTCGCCGATGGACACCGGTATAATACCAGTGGTGGTGTGGGCGACAGGGCTAATGAAGAAAACCTTGAGAGCTGCCTGGAGGCAATCCCCGGTCGCCCAAGTGCCCACGAGGTACACACAGCTGCGGTCAAGGGAACGGTCGCCACGCTGAACATAACCCTCGGATGGAATGCCGGCGCTGCTGAGGGTGTGACCACTAACACCAGGCTTGGGGCCCATTGCACTCACCAGACAACAAAACAGGAAAGTGCAGAAAACGGGGAGAGAATGTTCCCGTGCCTGCAGTGTGGGAAAAGATTTACCCACAAAGGTAATCTTAACACACACATCCTCACCCACATTGGGGCTTGTACAAACTCAGTGCACCCTGAGTGTAGGAAGACAGAAGGAAGCAGAAACAGAAGGATCTGCTCTGAACCACCCTGGAGAGAGAAACTGCAGCAGAGGATCACCCATCAAAGAGAAGAAATCTGGCAGATAACAAGCTTCCTGTAAGACCAAAACGACACAAGGAACCTCCTCAAGAAAACAGACAGAATGACAGGAAGGTGCAGCGCAAGCAACGGCCGGCCGGGCGGAAGACCGGCAGGGGCCGAGCCCCGGCCGAAGCCTTGGCACCACAGATGAGGACAAAGACAAGAAAATAAAGGCCAGAAAGATGAAGAGGCAGCTTGCAGAAAAGCCAGGGGTGGTGTGCAGACACATGGCAAAGACCTCAATAGAAGTACAAGACCCACCCGAGAAAGAAGTGGCCGAGGGATGCTGGAAGACCCCACGCAGCATCAGGCAGCCCCTGGGATACAGACCACCACGGTTAAACACACAAGTAAACAACAACAATGCCAGCTGTTCAGCTTACAGAGGAAGGTCTGCTGAGAAAGAGAGTGAGTCAATGCAGCAAGTTTGAGGCTCCAGGTGTAGACAAAGCCCCAAGTTTTGGGTCAGAAAGATTACACGAGTGCACCGTTCCGTGCACTCGTTTGTACCAGACTACAGAAAGGAAAAGAGGAGCCCCCACAATGGCTGGCCACTGGAAACACCAGCCTGCCACCAAACGCCAGCCAGACTCCACTGCCAGCCAGACACAGAGCCGTCCGCTGCCCGTCAACAACACGCAGGTGGCCGACAGAGACACCGGTGTGGAGTTTGGTCTGGTGGAGTGCTCCACATGCACCGGCAGGACTGGCAAGAAGGTAGCACCAGAAACACACACACTGGTGAACAGGACTGCATTCAACACCTTGCCATTCAACACCTTGCTCAACACTTCACATGCAGGTGTTTGGGAACACAAGAGAATGCCACACTACAACACAAAAAATGAGAAAAACAATCAAGAAAGAATTACCTTAACACCTTGAAAAAGATTCGCAGGTCAGAACTAACACCAAAAAACAAGACTACTGCCACAAACCAGCTGGCAGTACCAGTAGTGACTTGTGGGTGTGGTGTGGTGTGGTGACTGGCCACAAGACTGCTGCCACAAACCAGCTGGCAGTACCAGTAGTGACTTGTGGGTGTGGTGTGGTGTGGTGACTGGCCACAAGACTACTGCCACAAACCAGCTGGCAGTACCAGTAGTGACTTGTGGGTGTGGTGTGGTGTGGTGACTGGCCAAAAGGTTTATTCTGAAATGTAATCTTGACAAACATCCTCACCCACACTGTGGTAAGGAAGTACAGGTGTGGTGTTTGTGGCAGTGTTTCTGTAGGAAGAGTGGTGTTGCCAGACACATCCAAACACTCCTGTGGGGGTGAGGTGTTGTGGATGTGCTGGTGGTGTGTGAGGGACTTGGAGTGACTAGTGTTTGTGTGTTGTTACTTTGTACTCAAGTGTTGGAATAAACTTTTGTTGCTAGAATGCTGAGTAATGTTGTTATACAGTAAATAATGTGTGTGTGTGTGTACAAAATGGCCAATAATAGACTTACCATGACAGACAGAGTAGTGGATGACTGGAATAGACTCAGTAGTCAGGTTGTTAGTGCTGAGTCATTACAGAGTTTAAATATTAGACAAATGTATGGACAGGGATGACAGGTGGAAATAGACAGGCATGTTTTGTACAGGGACTGCCACGTGCAGGCCTGACGGCTTCCTGCACCAACCCTTGTGTTCTTGTGTGCTGCTGCTGCTGCTGCTGCTGCTGCTGCAAAATCTCTTCCTATTAATCCCTTTCTTTGCTGTGAATGCTTGTGGAGGTTTTACACATTGCTTTTAGTGCTGCGAAGTGTTGACTGTCGCTGTGAAAGGGTTGAAAGGTTAATGATCCTGGGAGGCAAAGAAAACTGCTGGTCTGTGCATCAATAGCCGTGGTGTTCTGATGGTCTGCCTTCTTCATCACTTCTCACCAAAACAAGAAAACAACAAAACTTGATTGAAAAACAAGCCACAGAGACAGGCAGAGCGGGTGGGAGTGCAGGGGAGAGGGAGAGGGAGAGAGGACGGTGTGGGAGACAAGACAGATATGGAGAGAGATGATACTTAACATTGCATCTCTTGCTATTCAAAGCTAGGTGAGTGTGTTGAAGCCTCCCTCCTGAAAGAGTTCAAGTCACCGGCAGGGGGAAACAGCAGCAGGCAGGGAGTTCAGGAGTGTGCCAGTAAAGGGGATGAGAGACTGAGAATACTGGTTAACTCTTGCATCAGGGAGGTGGACAGAATAGTGGTGAAAGATTGAGAATACTGATTAACTCTCATTCAGGAGGTGGACAGTATAGTGGTGAAAGATTGAGAATATTGGTTAACTCTTGCACCAGGGAGCTGCAGACAATAGTGGTGAAAGATTGAGAATACTGGTTAACTCTTGCATCAGAGAGGTGGACAGAATAGTGGTGAAAGATTGAGAATACTGATTAACTCTTGCATTCAGGAGGTGGACAGTATAGTGGTGAAGGATTGAGAATACAGGTTAACTCTTGCATTAGATAGGTGGACAGAGTAGTAGTGAAAAATTGAGAATACTGGTTAACTTGCACTACGGAAGTGGAGACAATAGTGCTGAAAGATTGAGAATGCTGGTTAACTTGCATTCAGAAGGTGGACAGAATAGTGGTGAAAGATTGAGAATGCTGGTTAAATCGTGCATTAGGGAGGTGGACAGAATAGTGGTGAAAGATTGAGAATACTGGTTAACTCTTGCATTAGAGAGGTGGAGGCAATAGTGGTGAAAGATTGAGAATACTTGTTAACTCTTGCATTAGGGAGGTGGACAGAATAGTGGTGAAATATTGAGAATACTGGTTAACTCTTGCATTAGGGAGGTGGACTGATAAGTGGTGAAAGACTGAGAATACTGGTTAACTATTGCATTAGGGAGGTCAACAGAATACTGGTTAAATCTTGCATCAGGGAGGTGGACAAAATAGTGGTGAAAGATTGAGAATACTGGTTAACTCTTGCATCAAGGAAGTGGACAGAATAGTGGTGAAAGATTGAGAATACTGGTTAAATCTTGCATCAGGGAGGTGGACAGAATAGTGGTGAAAGATTGAGAATACTGGTTAACTCTTGCATCAGGGAGGTGGACAGAATAGTGGTGAAAGATTGAGAATACTGGTTAACTCTTGCATCAGGGAGGTGGACAGAATAGTGGTGAAAGATTGAGAATAATGGTTAACTCTTGCATCAGGGAGGTGGACAGAATAGTGATAAAAGATTGAGAATACTGGTTAACTCTTGCATCAGAGAGGTGGACAGGATAGTGGTGGAAGATTGAGAATACTGGTTAACTCTTGCATCAGGGTGGAGACAATAGTGGTGAGAAAGTAAGGCCTCTTATCAAATTATATTGACATTTTTTTACCAAATAGTTAGGAGTATATAAAATTTCAATAAAATTGCTAGCAAGATCTGCCCCCAAGCTTGAAAGAGGCAGAGACAGCAAGGAAGTGGTTCTCAGAGTGGGGTGTGACGAATAGACTGCATCAGTAGTCAGTAGGGAGCTGTGAAAGAAGACTGCAGCAGTGTGTGGACAGAGATGGCAGGTGGAAATAGATAGGCGTGTTTTGTACAGGGACTGCCACTTGTAGGTGTGATGGCTTCCTGCTCCAGCTCTTGTGTTCTTGTGTACTACTGCTACTTGGAAGGCTCTGCAATGGTGCCACCTTAAGTCCACTGCAACACACTTGTCCTCCAATGTACGATAATGTACCAAGGTCCTTAAGAATGGCATTTATTGATTTTATGATCATTATTATTATTTATTTATTTTTTTACAGTGTCTCTCTTAAATAGAAAAACAATAATAAAAAGTGTAATATATATATTTTTTTTTTTTTGGTTATTTGGTAACTTTGTTTTTCGCGTTTAATGACAAATTAAGTTGGTGGCAAGAGGAGTAGACATTTCAAGTTACCCTCCATTTCCACCCATGGCTTGCTGGTTCTCTAACACTTGGTCAAAATTTATGAATCATTAATAAATGATTATTTGTTTGATATTGTAAAGAAAAAGAAAAAAAAAAACGAAAAAAGTGCCAGCAGAAATCTGTGTGTAGAGTGCCGTTAGAAAAACAAAAAATGAAGACAAGACCAAGAGTGACGACGATGGGAGGCATGAATGCGCACACCGGTGTTGTAGGTGAGGAGGTGAATAGGAATGGTGAGATGCTTGATGAGTTTGTGAGTGAGATGGACGTGGAAAACCTGAATGAGACCCTGGCGTGGTGTGGCAGGAAGCAGCAGTCTGCGATTGACTACAAGCTAGTGAATGGGAGGATGGTGAGAGTGTGTACTGCATGTGCATTGATGAGCACGTTGTGACGGACTTTGTCTCAGAACACTGTATGCTGGCGTTAGAATGTTGAATGGGAGAAGAATGAAAAGATAAGCATGGTGAACCAGTGGGTGGGTCGACTAGGAAGTGCAGCAAGGATGAGAGCCAGTAAGTATGACGTGCTGCGAGAACTTTGGAAGAGCGTGGCTGTTCCGAGCATTGTGTTTGGTATGGACGTGATTGTGTGGAATGAGAATGAACTAGAGAATGTAAAAGTAGGAGAGAATAGAGTAGCAAGAATGGCACTGAATGCACCAAGGTATGCAGCGATAGAGGCTTTTTAGGGGAGACATGGGCTGGAGTACTTTGAGAGAGAGAGAGAGAGAGAGAGTAGCAGGTGGGGGAAGAAGTGTGTTAGGATGGCAGTTAAAAAAGGCTTTGAAACTAGGTGGGCTTTTCAGCGGCTTGAGGGGACGCATGTTGAGAGTGACTGGAGTATGATTGCTAGAAATGGAGAGGGTTTAGATTGGGGTGTAAGAAAGTGGAAGAGTGAGATGGAGTAGTGAAACATGTGGGACTGAGTGAATGGAAGAGTAAGATGGAACAAAAGAGTACTTTGGCGTGGTATTGGCGAGAGAAAGAGGCCCCGACGTATGCTAGGTGGTATAATGGAAGCCTGAGAGGCGATCTCTTTCGAGCGAGGGCACAGTGTATGGATGTGAATGCAGGGAGTTACAGATGGTCCGAGTCCAGCAGCGAAGTGTGCCAGACGTGTGACATGGGAGAGGATGAGACGGTGGAGCGTGTGGTGCTGGAGTGTGTGAAGTATGCCAGAGACAGGAATGAGATGATGCAAGTGGTGCTGAGGGAACTGGGGAACGTCACAGTGGAGAAGACAGGAAGGGAGTGGATGGTGTTGCTGCTGGGACTGTGTGGGGAGACGAATGGAAGGATGATTGAGGCTGTCAAAGTGTTTCTGCAGAAAATGTGGACCGCTAGATGTAGGAGTTAGTGGTGTGAAATATGGCGTCTGTTTTACGTTTGCCTTTTTTTTTTTTTTTTTTCCTCTCTAACGGGAGTTATCAATAAAAAAAAAAAAAACTGACATGAGCAATCCCCAGGTATGAAAGATGATGCATGTTTTTCTGTTTAATATTTTTGTTTTTTTCCTGTTTTTCGTACAGGATTTGCCGTTATGAAGGCTTGATTCAGGAGTAATCCCAAGCCTCCCTAGGCGTCAAAATCAAGATTAAGTTCGAGCCACCCTGAAGAAAGAACTTTTTGGTGAGCTGTGGCGGTGTGTACAAGTGGCTTTGCCTTGCTCTCTGAGTTTTCTCTGAGTTTTGTGGTTTATGTTCTCTTGCCTGTGTGCTGAAATACCCTGAAAATGGTGATGAGCGCGTGTGGTTCATGCGAGGAGAGTGTGGCGAACAGGCAAAGGGCTGTGGCATGCGAGAGATGCATGGCCTGGTTCCATGTAGCCTGTGTGGGCATGAGGGAGGCCAACATGAAGGCGCTGGGGTTCGAGCTTCTGGTGTTCCTCTGCAGGGAATGCCTGAGCAAGAGCCTCAATGAGTGGAGGAACCAGGATGAGGAAAAAGAAGAGAGAGTGGAGCAGAGCACCCAGACAGAAAACCTGATGAAAGAGGCAGAAGCACAGACGACGAAGACTGAAGAGAGAAAAGACCAGCAAGAAGTGGTGGAAGTGGCCAGAACAGACAGACGCCCAAGGAAGAAGAGAATGGTAATCAAGAAAGCCCCAGTACGTGTCATTGGAGACAGCATGGTAAGGAAGACTCCCGACTTTGTGAGAAGGGAAATTGAGTGCACCAGCATGGGAGGTGCTAAGATCCAAGACGTCAAGAGGAAAGTCAAGGAAGAAGTGCAAGAAATGGAAGAGAGAAGCCTGCTAGTTGTCCAAGGAGGAGGCAACAACTTAGTAGAGGCAGGTGCTGAAGACACAGTAAAGGAAGTGATAGAAGCAGTGAGGGCAGCAGAAGAAAAGAAGATGTGTGTGGCTGTGGTGGGGGTCCTGCGGCGCCCACGGGAAGGAGTGCAGTAGGAGAAGGTCAGAAGAGAAACGAACCGCAAGATATGCATGGAACTCATGAAGGTCAAGATGGAATGGATGGCAGATAAGAAGGGCAACGTGAGCTTCCTGGACATGGATGGGATCCTTGACCAGGACAAATTCTTCGGGAGAGACGGGGTCCACCTCAACCACAACGGGAATGAGAGGCTAGGACGTCGACTGGCCGAGTGGATGAGGGCGAGGCAGGTGTGTTGTGTGGACGAGGCATGACGAGGAGGACCCACTGATGTCAGCGAACATGGAAGAAAAGAGACTAGCCAGGCAAGTAAATGTGTGAAGATTGGCTGTATGAATGTGAGAGGATGGGGTGTGGGCAAGTTTGAGGATGTATGCAAGGAGCTCAGGGAGTGGAGGTTCGACTTAGTCGGGCTCACTGAGACTCACCTGAGAGATGATGTACGAATGGAGGGATGCGAGTATGTTATGACTGGAAAGGAGCGTAAGGCACAGGAAACGAGTAGAAATGGAAATGAGGAAATGAGTAGACAGTGTAGATGGCTGAGGAAAAAGAGGCATGAAAGCGATGAGGCAAAGAATGAGTATGAGAATGCATGGGCCGCGTATGTGAAGCAGCAGCGGTTCACAAGACGAATGATAATGAATGCTAAAGTGAAGAGTGAAAGGAGTATGATTCAATCTTTAAGGGAGAAAGGTATGGAAGGTGGCCGTGAATGGTACAAGTTCATGAGAGGTGAGAATATGTGAGGCAGTGTTGGCGTGGAGAGTCTAAAAGTGGAGGGTGTAGTTATAACAGAGAAGGACGGAATCAGGGAGGCAATCAAAGGGTTCTGGGAAGAAGTAGGTGGGGTAGGTGAGATGTTTAGTGTGAGAGAAGAATGTGTAACACTGGAAAGGAAGAATGCAGATGAACTGGATGAAAGAATCAGTAGGGATAAAGTGGCGAGGTGTGTGAGAAGGCAGAAGAATGGCAAGGCAGCAGGTCCAGATGATATACCCTATGAGTTCTACAAGAATGGTGGGGAGGTAGTGATAGACAGAATGACTGAGTTATTCAACCGAGTGTGTGATGAAGAGAGAGTGCCAAGAAAGTGGAATGAGAGCAGAGTGTGTCTGTTGCATAAGGGGGGATTTAAGAGTAAGAATGAGCTGAAGAACTACAGGCCAATTGCATTAGTGAGTACAATAAGTAAAGTTTTCAGTGCAGTGTTGAATGAGAGACTGTGTAAATGGATTGAGAGAGCTGGAGTGCTGGGTGAAGAACAGAATGGTTTTCGTAGGGACAGGAGAGCTGAGGACAATATGTTTGTGGTGAATGAAATGATTGAGAAGAAAAAGAAGGATGGGGGTAATTTGGATATAGAGAAAGCTTATGATAGAGTGAACAGAGAAATGCTAGGTAGAGTCTTAGAAAAGATTGGATTGAGTGCAAAGATAGTTCACATAGTGCAAAGTATGTATGTGGACACAAGAGCTAGATACAGGCTAGGAGACATAGAAACAGACTGGGTGATGAGTGAGAGAGGAGTTAGGCAGGGCTGTATATTGTCACCAACCCTTTTTAGCCTGTATACAGAGGAGCTAGCAGCCAGGATGAGAAGAATGAATGTAGGGGTAAGTGTGGGGAATGATAAAGTATGTGTGCTCCTTTATGCAGATGACGTAGTTGTTATGAGTGAATCGGCAGATGAGCTTCAAAGTTTGTTGGATGTAGTGGATGGCTATGGTAAAGACTTTGGAGTAAGGTTTAGCAGTGAGAAAAGCAAAGTAATGATTGTGAATAGGTCAGAGGATGAAAGTAATGTGGTATGGAGACTTGGAGAGAATGAGTTGAGACAGGTGCAAGAATACAAGTACTTGGGGATGTGGATGAGTCCTAGTGGGTGTGCAAAGGCAAAAAATGAAAAGATAAGTATGGTAAACCAGTGGGTAGGTCGATTGGGAAGCGCGGCAAGGATGAGAGCAAGTAAGTATGATGTGTTGAGAGAAGTGTGGAAGAGTGTGGCTGTGCCATGTATAATGTATGGTATGGATGTGATTCCATGCAATGAAAGTGAAATTGATAAGTTAGAAGTGGGCCAGAATAGAGTAGCAAGGATGGCACTGAGTGCACCGAGGTGCACAGCAGTTGAAGCCTTGAGAGGTGACATGGGATGGAGCATCTTTAGAGAAAGACTGACAAAAGCCACACTTAGGTACAAGATTAGGTTTGAGAGAATGGATGATGCAAGAATATCAAGGAAGGTGTACCTGTGGAATGAAAGTGGAAGCAAATGGAGGAAGAGATGCATGAGAATGACCGACAGGAATGGATTGCAAGTTGTGTGGGCGATAAGAATGGCTGGGAGGAATCAAAATGAGCGTGAATGGGTGGTAACAAGAGGAGGCAGAGTGGGAGCCGAATGGGATGTGAGAAAATGGAAGAATGAGATAGACAAAGAAGTGAAATGTGTGGGACTGAATGAATGGAAGAATGAAATGGAAAGAAAGAAGACCCTGGAATGGTACAAGGAGAAAGAGGCCCCGAGGTATGAAAGGTGGTATGATGGAAGCCTGGGCGGTGATCTTCTCTTCCGAGCGAGGGCACAGTGTATGGATGTGAATGCAAGGAGTTACAGGTGGTCTGAGTCCCGCAGCAAAGTGTGCCAGATGTGTGACATGGGAGAGGATGAGACGGTGGAACATGTGGTGCTGGAGTGTGTGCAGTATGCCAGAGACAGGAATGAGATGATGCAAGTGATACTGACTGAGTTAGGGCATGATAGGAATGAAAGAGTGGAGAAGACAGGAAAGGAATGGATGGTGTTGTTGCTGGGACTGGGTAGAGAGGCCAATGAAAGGATGATTGAGGCGGTGAAAGAGTTTCTGGAGAGAATGTGGCGTGCCAGGTGTATGAACAATTAGGATAGAGGATGCTGTTCGTTTCTCTTTTTTTTTTCCCCTTTCTACAGGAGTTGCCGATCCAAAGGCCTGGCTCAGGAGTGATCCTGTGCCACCTGTACCATCAAGATCAAGATCAAGATTGTGTGTTTTGTTGTCTGTGTCTGTTGGAGCGTCCGCGTGCTGCGTGGTGGTCAGTGGTCAGGTCACGCTGAGTGTGCGGCAGCTTGCGCCTGTGTCTGAGCTGGCCTGGGTCACCTGTGGTCACCTGTCCACTCTGTGTCTGGTGGAGGGAACAGACAAGACGTCAGCGTGGTGGTCAGTGGTCAGGTCACGCTGAGTGTGCGGCAGCTTGCGCCTGTGTCTGAGCTGGCCTGGGTCACCTGTGGTCACGTGGCGGCGCCTCCCTGGGCTCACCTGAGGGCGTGCAGGTAATGGTGGGCGGGGAACAAGTAAATGTCGGGATGTGAGTGACTAAGGTGGTGGTCACCGTCACTGTTGTTGTGGTTTGTTTGTTTGTTTGTTTGTTTGTTGATTTCTTTTATTCCCAAGACGTGGCGGCGCCGCCTGGCTGTCTGCTGGTGCTGCCTGCCTGTGGTCTGACCATTTTGTCGCGAGTGTTTGGGCGTTGTCCTTTCTGGGGATTTCCCGGCCCATACTGAGTGAGGTTAGGTTAGGTTAGGTTTTCTGGGCAAGATTTTCCCGTCACAGTGGTGGCAGCCACGCAGGACAAGACACACACCGTCAGTTAGTGTTTTCTGCTTTCTTGTTTTATTTTTGTTATTTTGTTAATTTGTTTATTATTGTTTTATTTGTTTGTCTTGCAGGAGAACAGACGCGGTGAAAGAGCAAGGCCAGACTGGCAAGTCCTCCTGTCCATTGTGCCCCAGAGCCTCTCAGATCAGTGGCTGGCAAGTCCTCCCATCCTCTCTGCCCCAGAGCCCCTCAGGTCAGTGGCTGGCAAGTCCTCCCATCCTCTCTGCCCCAGAGCCCCTCAGGTCAGTGGCTGGCAAGTCCTCCCATCCTCTCTGCCCCAGAGCCCCTCAGGTCAGTGGCTGGGGACTCAGAACACTGCACCACTGTTGGCAACACTTGTGTCATTGTCACAAGTTATTATCTTACTCTTTGCAAGAAGTCAGTTTTTTATTTATTTATTTATTTATTTATTTATTTATTTATTTATTTATTTATTTATTTGGATAACCTGAAGATCCACCAGCCCAGTCTTACCACCTGAAGATCCACCAGCCCTGTCCTTTCTGGCCGTTCTATTGCTGCTGTGGTAGACGGTCACTGTTCTTCTCCTAGATCTATTAACAGTGGTGTTCCTCAGGGTTCTGTCCTGTCACCCACTCTCTTCCTATTATTCAACAATGATCTTTTAAACCAAACTTCTTGTCCTATCCACTCCAATGCTGATGATACCACCCTGCACTTTTCCACGTCTTTTTCTAGACTTCCAACCATTCAGGAAGTAAACAGTTCATGCAGGGAAGTCACAGACTACTGATCTCTCCAAAATTCCAGATTAGGGCAGAGCAAACTTGGTATTGTTCAATGCCACAAAAACTCAATTCCTCCATCTATCAACTCGACACAACCTTCCAGACAACTATCCCCTCTTCTTCAATGACACTCAACTGTCCCCCTCTTCTACACTGAACATCCTCGGTCTGTACTTTACTTATAATCTGAACTGGAAACTTCACATCTCATCTCTAGCAAAAACAGCTTTTAGGAAGTCAGGTGTTCTGAGATGTCTCCGCCAGTTTTTCTCACCACCCCCAGCTGCTAACTTTTTACAGGGGCCTTATCCGTCCATGTATGGAGTATGCTTCACATGTCTGGGGGGGGTTCCACTCATACCGTTCTTCTAGACAGGTTGGAATCAAAAGCTTTTTGTCTCATCAACTCCTCTCCTCTAACTGACTGTCTTCAGCCTTTCTCTCATCGCCGCAGTGTTGCATCTCGTGCTGTCTTTTACAGCTATTTTCATGCTAACTGCTCTTCTGATCTTGCTAACTGCATGCTTCCCCTCCTCCCACAGCCTTGCTGCTCAACACTTTCTTCTTTCTCTCACCACTATTCTGTGCACCTCTCTAATGCAAGAGTTAACCAGTATTCTCAATCATTCATCCCTTTTCTCTGGTAATACTGGAGCTCCCTGCCTGCTTCTGTATTTCCACCTTCGTATGACTTGAATTCCTTCAAGAGGGAGGCTTCAACACACTTATCCTTATCTCTCTCTCTCTCTCTCTCTCTCTCTCTCTCTCTCTCTCTCTCTCTCTCTCTCTCTCTCTCTCTCTCTCTCTCTCTCTCTCTCTCTCTCTCTCTCTCTCTCTCTCTCTCTCTCTCTCTCTCTCTCTCTCTCTCTCTCTCTCTCGTACACAGACAGGCAGGAAGCCCCTCGCTGCCTGTGTGGTGATGGCCTCCTCTGTTACAGGTGCCAGGTGTATCTTGTCTGTGGAGGCTGTGTGTTAGGCTGAGGCTGAGGCAGGAAGCCCCTCGCTGCCTGTGTAGTGACGGCCTCCTCTGTTACAGGTGCAAGGTCGGTGTGCATCCTTGGTGCAGCCCCAGGGTTCCTGCAGGACCAGCCACGGCCAGGAGCAGCGTAGCAATGGAGGGTGCGAGGCCAGGCAGCAGCAGCAGCAGCAGCAGTAGTAACAGCCTGGAGCAGCAGGCAAGCCCAGGCAGGAGGACCTACACTTGTGACCACTGCGGCAAAGTGTGCTCCACCAAGGCTGCCATTGCCAGACATGTCCTCTCCCATGCCAGCAAGACAAGGCTGAGAGGCAGGAGTGGCCCCGCTGAACACACTGCCACCCACACTGGTGGCAGGAACCACAAGTGTGACCTCTGCGGGAAGACATTTGTCTGGAAGAGTCATCTTGCCTCACACATCCTCACCCACACTGGGGAGAGAAAGTTCCAGTGCCTGGAGTGTGGGAAAAGATTTACCCAGGAGAGTCATCTTAACAGACACATCCTCATCCACACTGGGGAGAGAAAGTTCCAGTGCCTGGAGTGTGGGAAAAGATTTACCCAGGAGAGTCATCTTAACACACACATCCTCACCCACACTGGGGAGAGAAAGTTCCAGTGCCTGGAGTGTGGGAAAAGATTTACCCGGAAGGGTTCCCTTAACACACACATCCTCACCCACACTGGGGAGAGAAAGTTCCAGTGCCTGGAGTGTATGAAAAAATTTACCCAGAAAAGTGATCTTAACACACACATCCTCATCCACACTGGGGAGAGAAAGTTCCAGTGCCTGGAGTGTGGGAAAAGATTTATCAACAAAAGTAATCTTAACAAACACATCCTCATCCACACTGGGGAGAGAAAGTTCCAATGCCTGGAGTGTGGGAAAAGATTTATCCACAAAAATCATCTTAACAGACACATCCTCACCCACACTGGGGAGAGAAAGTTCCAGTGCCTGGAGTGTGGGAAAAGATTTATCCACAAAAATCATCTTAACAGACACATCCTCACCCACACTGGGGAGAGAAAGTTCCAGTGCCTGGAGTGTGGTAAAAGATTTACCCGGAAGGGTTCCCTTAACATACACATCCTCACCCACACTGGGGAGAGAAAGTTTCAGTGCCTGGAGTGTGGGAAAAGATTTACCCAGAAAAGTGATCTTAACAGACACATCCTCACCCACACTGGGGAGAGAAAGTTCCAGTGCCTGGAGTGTGGGAAAAGATTTACCCGGAAGGGTTCCCTTAACACACACATCCTCACCCACACTGGGGAGAGAAAGTTCCAGTGCCTGGAGTGTATGAAAAAATTTACCCAGAAAAGTGATCTTAACACACACATCCTCACCCACACTGGGGAGAGAAAGTTCCAGTGCCTGGAGTGTGGGAAAAGATTTACCCGGAAGGGTTCCCTTAACACACACATCCTCACCCACACTGGGGAGAGAAAGTTCCAGTGCCTGGAGTGTGGGAAAAGATTTACCCAGAAGTGTACTCTTGACAGTCACATCCTCACCCACACTGGGGAGAGAAAGTTCCAGTGCCTGGAGTGTGGGAAAAGATTTAGCCAGAAGGGTACTCTTGACAGACACATCCTCACCCACACTGGAAAGAAGAAGAGAAAACATCCAAAATCATAGCTGTTGCAGTCCCCGGTGACTCCGGCCTCAGTAGAGCTGAAAGGCACAAAACTACAAAATATCACGACCTAAAAAGTGACCTGGGAACAACATGGTCGCCGATGGACACCGGTATAATACCAGTGGTGGTGTGGGCGACAGGGCTAATGAAGAAAACCTTGAGAGCTGCCTGGAGGCAATCCCCGGTCGCCCAAGTGCCCACGAGGTACACACAGCTGCGGTCAAGGGAACGGTCGCCACGCTGAACATAACCCTCGGATGGAATGCCGGTGCTGCTGAGGGTGTGACCACTAACACCAGGCTTGGGGCCCATTGCACTCACCAGACAACAAAACAGGAAAGTGCAGAAAACGGGGAGAGAATGTTCCCGTGCCTGCAGTGTGGGAAAAGATTTACCCACAAAGGTAATCTTAACACACACATCCTCACCCACATTGGGGCTTGTACAAACTCAGTGCACCCTGAGTGTAGGAAGACAGAAGGAAGCAGAAACAGAAGGATCTGCTCTGAACCACCCTGGAGAGAGAAACTGCAGCAGAGGATCACCCATCAAAGAGAAGAAATCTGGCAGATAACAAGCTTCCTGTAAGACCAAAACGACACAAGGAACCTCCTCAAGAAAACAGACAGAATGACAGGAAGGCGCAGCGCAAGCAACGGCCGGCCGGGCGGAAGACCGGCAGGGGCCGAGCCCCGGCCGAAGCCTTGGCACCACAGATGAGGACAAAGACAAGAAAATAAAGGCCAGAAAGATGAAGAGGCAGCTTGCAGAAAAGCCAGGGGTGGTGTGCAGACACATGGCAAAGACCTCAATAGAAGTACAAGACCCACCCGAGAAAGAAGTGGCCGAGGGATGCTGGAAGACCCCACGCAGCATCAGGCAGCCCCTGGGATACAGACCACCACGGTTAAACACACAAGTAAACAACAATGCCAGCTGTTCAGCTTACACAGGAAGGTCTGCTGAGAAAGAGAGTGAGTCAATGCAGCAAGTTTGAGGCTCCAGGTGTAGACAAAGCCCCAAGTTTTGGGTCAGAAAGATTACACGAGTGCACCGTTCCGTGCACTCGTTTGTACCAGACTACAGAAAGGAAAAGAGGAGCCCCCACAATGGCTGGCCACTGGAAACACCAGCCTGCCACCAAACGCCAGCCAGACTCCACTGCCAGCCAGACACGGAGCCGTCCGCTGCCCGTCAACAACACGCAGGTGGCCGACAGAGACACCGGTGTGGAGTTTGGTCTGGTGGAGTGCTCCACATGCACCGGCAGGACTGGCAAGAAGGTAGCACCAGAAACACACACACTGGTGAACAGGACTGCATTCAACACCTTGCCATTCAACACCTTGCTCAACACTTCACATGCAAGTGTTTGGGAACACAAGAGAATGCCACACTACAACACAAAAAATGAGAAAAACAATCAAGAAAGAATTACCTTAACACCTTGAAAAAGATTCGCAGGTCAGAACTAACACCAAAAAACAAGACTACTGCCACAAACCAGCTGGCAGTACCAGTAGTGACTTGTGGGTGTGGTGTGGTGTGGTGACTGGCCACAAGACTACTGCCACAAACCAGCTGGCAGTACCAGTAGTGACTTGTGGGTGTGGTGTGGTGTGGTGACTGGCCACAAGACTACTGCCACAAACCAGCTGGCAGTACCAGTAGTGACTTGTGGGTGTGGTGTGGTGTGGTGACTGGCCAAAAGGTTTATTCTGAAATGTAATCTTGACAAACATCCTCACCCACACTGTGGTAAGGAAGTACAGGTGTGGTGTTTGTGGCAGTGTTTCTGTAGGAAGAGTGGTGTTGCCAGACACATCCAAACACTCCTGTGGGGGTGAGGTGTTGTGGATGTGCTGGTGGTGTGTGAGGGACTTGGAGTGACTAGTGTTTGTGTGTTGTTACTTTGTACTCAAGTGTTGGAATAAACTTTTGTTGCTAGAATGCTGAGTAATGTTGTTATACAGTAAATAATGTGTGTGTGTGTGTGTGTACAAAATGGCCAATAATAAACTTACCATGACAGACAGAGTAGTGGATGACTGGAATAGACTCAGTAGTCAGGTTGTTAGTGCTGAGTCATTACAGAGCTTTGAAATATTAGACAAATGTATGGACAGGGATGACAGGTGGAAATAGACAGGCATGTTTTGTACAGGGACTGCCACGTGCAGGCCTGACGGCTTCCTGCACCAACCCTTGTGTTCTTGTGTGCTGCTGCTGCTGCTGCTGGTGCTGCTGCAAAATCTCTTCCTATTAATCCCTTTCTTTGCTGTGAATGCTTGTGGAGGTTTTACACATTGCTTTTAGTGCTGCGAAGTGTTGACTGTCGCTGTGAAAGGGTTGAAAGGTTAATGATCCTGGGAGGCAAAGAAAACTGCTGGTCTGTGCATCAATAGCCGTGGTGTTCTGATGGTCTGCCTTCTTCATCACTTCTCACCAAAACAAGAAAACAACAAAACTTGATTGAAAAACAAGCCACAGAGACAGGCAGAGCGGGTGGGAGTGCAGGGGAGAGGGAGAGGGAGAGAGGACGGTGTGGGAGACAAGACAGATATGGAGAGAGATGATACTTAACATTGCATCTCTTGCTATTCAAAGCTAGGTGAGTGTGTTGAAGCCTCCCTCCTGAAAGAGTTCAAGTCACCGGCAGGGGGAAACAGCAGCAGGCAGGGAGTTCAGGAGTGTGCCAGTAAAGGGGATGAGAGACTGAGAATACTGGTTAACTCTTGCATCAGGGAGGTGGACAGAATAGTGGTGAAAGATTGAGAATACTGATTAACTCTCATTCAGGAGGTGGACAGTATAGTGGTGAAAGATTGAGAATATTGGTTAACTCTTGCACCAGGGAGCTGCAGACAATAGTGGTGAAAGATTGAGAATACTGGTTAACTCTTGCATCAGAGAGGTGGACAGAATAGTGGTGAAAGATTGAGAATACTGATTAACTCTTGCATTCAGGAGGTGGACAGTATAGTGGTGAAGGATTGAGAATACAGGTTAACTCTTGCATTAGATAGGTGGACAGAGTAGTAGTGAAAAATTGAGAATACTGGTTAACTTGCACTACGGAAGTGGAGACAATAGTGCTGAAAGATTGAGAATGCTGGTTAACTTGCATTCAGAAGGTGGACAGAATAGTGGTGAAAGATTGAGAATGCTGGTTAACTTGCATTCAGAAGGTGGACAGAATAGTGGTGAAAGATTGAGAATGCTGGTTAAATCGTGCATTAGGGAGGTGGACAGAATAGTGGTGAAAGATTGAGAATACTGGTTAACTCTTGCATTAGAGAGGTGGAGGCAATAGTGGTGAAAGATTGAGAATACTTGTTAACTCTTGCATTAGGGAGGTGGACAGAATAGTGGTGAAATATTGAGAATACTGGTTAACTCTTGCATTAGGGAGGTGGACTGATAAGTGGTGAAAGACTGAGAATACTGGTTAACTATTGCATTAGGGAGGTCAACAGAATACTGGTTAAATCTTGCATCAGGGAGGTGGACAAAATAGTGGTGAAAGATTGAGAATACTGGTTAACTCTTGCATCAAGGAAGTGGACAGAATAGTGGTGAAAGATTGAGAATACTGGTTAAATCTTGCATCAGGGAGGTGGACAGAATAGTGGTGAAAGATTGAGAATACTGGTTAACTCTTGCATCAGGGAGGTGGACAGAATAGTGGTGAAAGATTGAGAATACTGGTTAACTCTTGCATCAGGGAGGTGGACAGAATAGTGGTGAAAGATTGAGAATAATGGTTAACTCTTGCATCAGGGAGGTGGACAGAATAGTGATAAAAGATTGAGAATACTGGTTAACTCTTGCATCAGAGAGGTGGACAGGATAGTGGTGGAAGATTGAGAATACTGGTTAACTCTTGCATCAGGGTGGAGACAATAGTGGTGAGAAAGTAAGGCCTCTTATCAAATTATATTGACATTTTTTTACCAAATAGTTAGGAGTATATAAAATTTCAATAAAATTGCTAGCAAGATCTGCCCCCAAGCTTGAAAGAGGCAGAGACAGCAAGGAAGTGGTTCTCAGAGTGGGGTGTGACGAATAGACTGCATCAGTAGTCAGTAGGGAGCTGTGAAAGAAGACTGCAGCAGTGTGTGGACAGAGATGGCAGGTGGAAATAGATAGGCGTGTTTTGTACAGGGACTGCCACTTGTAGGTGTGATGGCTTCCTGCTCCAGCTCTTGTGTTCTTGTGTACTACTGCTACTTGGAAGGCTCTGCAATGGTGCCACCTTAAGTCCACTGCAACACACTTGTTCTCCAATGTACGATAATGCACCAAGGTCCTTAAGAATGGCATTTATTGATTTTATGATTATGATTATTATTATTTTTTTTTTTTTTACAGTGTCTCTCTTACATAGAAATACAATAATAAAAAGTGCAATATATTTTTTGGAGGTGGTTTGTTATTTGGTAACTTTGTTTTTTGCGTTTAATGACAAATTAAGTTGGTGGCAAGAGGAGTAGACATTTCAAGTTACCCTCCATTTCCACCCATGGCTTGCTGGTTCTCTAACACTTGGTCAAAATTTATGAATCATTAATAAATGATTCAAAGGTTAGGAGGAGAAAGTGGAGATTGAGGCATGTAGCATGGGAGAATTTCCAGGTAGACTTGAGTGAAAGTGTGAGGAGGGAAGCCTGAATGGCATGGATGAAATGAACGACAGACAGGATGCCGCAGCCAGCCAGCCAGACAGGGTACGTGAGAACGAGTGCCGGGAAGCGTGCATGTAAGCCGTGGTGGAGTGACGAGATTAGGGATGCTGGAAAGGAAGGAAAGAGACTAAATAGGGTGTGCAGGCAGTTGAGAAAGAGGAGGCGGAGAGTGAGCACCAGAATGCACGGACAGCGTGTGTGAGTCAGCAGCGAGTGACGAAGCGAAAGGTAATGAATGCCAAAGTTAGGTGTGAGAGAAGTGTGCTTCAGTCCCTAAGAGAGAAAGGTGTTTGTTACTGTATGTAAAGCGTATGTACCTCACGTCATTATTCCTCGCCATTTATAAGTGAAATGTTCAATAGTTTTCTATTTCCATGAAAACGTGTAATATGTGTAAGTATCAGTATTTAATGCTATATTAAGCACCAAAGCCGATGCTCACTTGTTAGTAGTGTGGGGTTAACCTGCTAGTCGCCTGCGGGCATCACTCACGGCCAAGTCGCGCTCAGACAAAGACAGGCAGGATGGTGACCGAGGTAAATACTTTAATTTTGTAGTTAAAACTGATTGTCATAGTGCCAAGTTAATTGCATGTATTGTTAATGAATATTGTAATATGTTGAAAGCGTTTAATATCCGTGCATAATGTTATTTTGTAAGAAATTGAGACCGAGAACTTGTTCGCAGTTCTTACGGTCATGCCTACCTCATCAATAAACGTGTCAGGGAGAACTGCCTTTCCTCGACCCTACGATGATGGGTGTGATCAGTAAAACAGATCACCTGAGAGCCAATTAATGCCCAGCCGGTGCGGCTACACAGATGATGTAGTTCTTATGAGTGAATCGGCAGATGAGCTTCAAAGTTTGTTGGATGTAGTGGATGGCTATGGTAAAGACTTTGGAGTAAGGTTTAGCAGTGAGGAAAGCAAAGTAATGATTGTGAATAGGTCAGAGGATGAAAGTAATGTGGTATGGAGACTTGGAGAGAATGAGTTGAGACAGGTGCAAGAATACAAGTACTTAGGGATGTGGATGAGTCCTAGTGGGTGTGCAAAGGCAAAGAATGAAAAGATAAGTATGGTAAACCAGTGGGTAGGTCGATTGGGAAGCGCGGCAAGGATGAGAGCAAGTAAGTATGATGTGTTGAGAGAAGTGTGGAAGAGTGTGGCTGTGCCATGTATAATTATAATGTATGGTATGGATGTGATTCCATGCAATGAAAGTGAAATTGATAAGTTAGAAGTGGGCCAGAATAGAGTAGCAAGGATGGCACTGAGTGCACCGAGGTGCACAGCAGTTGAAGCCTTGAGAGGTGACATGGGATGGAGCACCTTTAGAGAAAGACTGATAAAAGCCACACTTAGGTACAAGATTAGGTTTGAGAGAATGGATGATGCAAAAATATCAAGGAAGGTGTACCTGTGGAATGAAAGTGGAAGCAAATGGAGGAAGAGATGCATGAGAATGACCGATAGGAATGGATTGCAAGTTGTGTGGGCGATAAGAATGGCTGGGAGGAATCAAAATGAGCGTGAATGGGTGGTAACATGAGGAGGCAGAGTGGGAGCCGAATGGGATGTGAGAAAATGGAAGAATGAGATAGACAAAGAAGTGAAATGTGTGGGACTGAATGAATGGAAGAATGAAATGGAAAGAAAGAAGACCCTGGAATGGTACAAGGAGAAAGAGGCCCCGAGGTATGAAAGGTGGTATGATGGAAGCCTGGGCGGTGATCTTCTCTTTCGAGCGAGGGCACAGTGTATGGATGTGAATGCAAGGAGTTACAGGTGGTCTGAGTCCCGCAGCAAAGTGTGCCAGATGTGTGACATGGGAGAGGATGAGACGGTGGAACATGTGGTGCTGGAGTGTGTGAAGTATGCCAGAGACAGGAATGAGATGATGCAAGTGATACTGACTGAGTTAGGGCATGATAGGAATGAAAGAGTGGAGAAGACAGGAAAGGAATGGATGGTGTTGTTGCTGGGACTGTGTAGAGAGGCGAATGAAAGGATGATTGAGGCGGTGAAAGAGTTTCTGGAGAGAATGTGGTGTGCCAGGTGTATGAACAATTAGGATAGAGGATGCTGTTCGTATCTCTTTTTTGTTTTCCTTCTACAGGAGTTGCCGATCCAAAGGCCTGGCTCAGGAGTGATCCTGTGCCACCTGTACCATCAAGATCAAAATCAAGATCTGGCGCCAAGTTACTTGTGTGTTTTGTTGTCTGTGTCTGTTGGAGCGTCCGCGTGCTGCGTGGTGGTCAGTGGTCAGGTCACGCTGAGTGTGCGGCAGCTTGCGCCTGTGTCTGAGCTGGCCTGGGTCACCTGTGGTCACCTGTCCACTCTGTGTCTGGTGGAGGGAACAGACAAGACGTCAGTGTGGTGGTCAGTGGTCAGGTCACGCTGAGTGTGCGGCAGCTTGCGCCTGTGTCTGAGCTGGCCTGGGTCACCTGTGGTCACCTGTCCACTCTGTGTCTGGTGGAGGGAACAGACAAGACGTCAGCGTGGTGGTCAGTGGTCAGGTCACGCTGAGTGTGCGGCAGCTTGCGCCTGTGTCTGAGCTGGCCTGGGTCACCTGTGGTCACGTGCGGAGTGGCGGCGCCTCCCTGGGCTCACCTGAGGGCGTGCAGGTAATGGTGGGCGGGGAACAAGTAAATGTCGGGAGGTGAGTGACTAAGGTGGTGGTCACCGTCACTGTTGTTGTGGTTTGTTTGTTTGTTTGTTTGTTGATTTCTTTTATTCCCAAGACGTGGCGGCGCCGCCTGGCTGTCTGCTGGTGCTGCCTGCCTGTGGTCTGACCATTTTGTCGCGAGTGTTTGGGCGTTGTCCTTTCTGGGGATTTCCCGGCCCGTACTGAGTGAGGTTAGGTTAGGTTTTCTTTGCAAGATTTTCCCGTCACAGTGGTGGCAGCCACGCAGGACAAGACACACGGTAATTCTTAAGAAATACACCTCCACACATATCTTATTAATCTTTTCCCCTCTCCCCCAACAAGCTTGGGGCCACGTGGGGAATTGGGTTTGTTTTTGGAGGGGGACATAAAAGACCGATAAATGGACTGAAAATCTAGGGAAATTTCCCTAAAATAAAGAAAAATTGGGGGTAAAATTTAAGTTTTAACCAATACTCCAGAATAATTATATACCTATCCTAACCTAACCTAATCGGGGGGGCTGCGCACTCCATGAACACCCCCTTGCTATCTGGGGGGCTGTGCCCCCCATGGACCCCCCTAAGGTTAAAGCGTCATTAAACATCATAGACTTAGTAGCATGGACAAAAGCACCCTGCGTGTAAACCAACGCACGAACGCACACAGTGTAACTTCAGCACGGACAGGTAAG